>NW_022994450.1:0-49822 GCF_012275295.1 Melopsittacus undulatus | reverse complement strand
AAAAAAAAAAATATATATATATATATATATTTTATTAAGCTGAAGACCCACTGGCATGTGTGTTAGACTGTGAGTGTGTTCTAGCGCCTTGCTTTCCCAGAAGTCGCAGATAGAAGTGGGGTACCCAATCAATAACTAGAGGCAGCTTGAAAATCTATAGTAGTCCCATTGGCAATGTTAATCAACGCCAATTTTGTGGCAGTCTAGCAAGCAACGAAGTGAACATTCGTATATATTTTTGTAACACCATATGCTGCTAGCAAATCTAAGTTATTAATAGAGCTCATTGTGAGGGAGCCATTCTACAGCAGATGCTTCCTTAGCACAACAGATTTAAATCTTATCAAAAGCCACCTTGCCAACTATGTTCACCTAGATTGCCCATTTGTCAAATTTTTTCATAAACACCATTATACTTTCTTCCAGCACAGTCTTTATGCACAGCAAGCACTCCCTGTAAGAAAATTAGAAGACCACACTGTTAATCATGTTATCTCTTTTCAAAATACAGCTACACTGTGATCAGTACAAAACACTCAGTGATGAGTACATGGTAGGTATAGAGGTTGCTGTAGTCTGACTGCTAGAATGTGTTTAATCCTTTTTTCCTGTGACAATCCTCACACTGTGCTGGGATAGATGCTCTTTTGGGTAGGGAACAACTTCCTCCTACTTGTTCCAGCATGATGTCCTCATGCTATCTAAAAAATAAATGGTGCAAGTGGTTTACTGCCTACCATTGGATCAAAATTAACAAATCAATAGCTCATTTTGTCATGTGGGCTATCTGTGCTTGGCTTTTTTTTTTTTTTTTTCCTTTATAAAAATAATTTGGCAGTGTTTATGGTACCTAATGGGAGTGAGTGAACATTAATGTTTCCGGTTCTATCAGAACTATATTGTTCTGATAATACACTGCACCATTGGGTCAATACAATCCATCATATCAGTCTTTCTTGTTTTGTTTGGTTTTTCTTCTATTCCAAAAAGATTGGTTATGTCATTCCTGAAAAACAAAACAAAACAAAACAAAAAAAAACCCAACCCACGAAAAAAAAGAAACCTAACCATTTTCATGACATATTTTTAGAAGATTATGTCATGAGAACACTGATCTGACATTTTAATTAAGCGTAACCCATATTCTTATCACCAGTTAAACTGAGAGATGAAGAAAGGAGTAGGCATAAGGCAACACTTTATAGCAAAGTAATAGCAAAAGCACTAGGGTAAATCTTATTTTAAGTTTGCAGAACTAAATCAGATTATGTATTACTAAGGATGTGATGCTTAATGCCCTTTGCACCTCCAGCAGGTATCATCAGATTTTGCCAAAGGACTTAATTACATACACTAGTATTCATAAAGGCACTAGAGACCTTGTAACACTCTTGGATCACATTCTGTACCAGGGCTGATTGCTTTCTGCAGTGAATTTGTGGCAGTGATAACAAGGCTTGACAAAAGTCACCTTTTTCTGTGAAAAATCAAAGACCCAGTAGAAATGTAGAGCAAGAAATATGCTGAGAAAAGTATCAGTGTTATTAAAAATAGAGCCATGGGAACTTGAAAGAAATTGCCTGACAAGAAAGCACATAAACCTTTTGGAGAACTCAATAGAAGCCAAGGGAAGTGTTAAAGAAATTAGGACAGTAAATTGAGGTTAAAAAACAAGGGAAAGAGGCAATTAAAAAGAGAGCAAGAACAATTAAATGGAAATCTATGTTCTCTAGTTCATTCTAGAGGTTTCTTGAAAGACACAGAGTAAATTGAATGCTCAGCTGTACTGTGACTATACTGTGATATCTTTAGAAAACAAGCTTTAAATCTTTGTTGCAATTTAGGCCAGCTTTGATAACAGAGGTGATGGGAGAATTTGAGATTATATTAGGTTACAGCATATGCTTTGCGAATCCGTTTCTGTTAGCTAGGAAGGATCTGTGGGGAGAGTTGACTTCAAGGATGATGAGAGTCAGCAGTCACCACTCCAAGATTAGAAGCTTCCAGTTTATGGGACCATATAACATCCAATAGGAAAAATCCCCAACCATATAGATGCCTTTATAATCCATCAGCTAATCTCCTATATTTGTTTGAAATTGTGAAATTTATTTTAGAGAACACTATTTCAGATGTCTTTGGTTCTTGTCAGACTGGCTGTAAGTTGCATATGATCCCTAAAAAAACCACCTATTTTTGGACAAAATGTCCGTCCTTTCAGTGCAATCAGTATGATGTTATTTCCTGTTTTGAAGACATCATTGAGTATGGTTGGGACTATTTTCCACTGGTTTCATTTTGATCTCTTGGTGAGAGTGTAGAGAGAGAATACTTTCTTCTGAAGAAGGTGGTGATTGTAACAGATGAAGAGAAGCAACCTGAATCTGTAGCAAAGACCATATTTAGTCCTTTTACTATAGGCATTTGCAAGCAAAATTCTGGTAATGTTCAGAGTCTCAGAATGTTATTTCATCAAGTTCAATTTCTGCACATGGCAATACTGTTGTGAAAGGATCATTTCAATTCTGGTATGTCTACTGACTGCAGCTGTCTGGGCCTACTGTCATCACTTACATATTTACCATTTCAAATCCAAATTATTAGAGACCACTCTGCTGTAGACTGTGTATTAAACAGTCTCAGATCCTTCTGACAAGTGAGAGTACAGCCTGTTATACAAGCCTTGTGCTAGGTGGGGAACTAGGGCAGGATTTGCTGAGGTGGGAAGAGCAAGACTGAGCTGGCTACAGACTATTAACTGACTGCAGTGTTGTGTGGGCTTTGTCATGCTCTATAGGAAAGACTGCCTCAGTTCATGAGTCCTTTTTTAGTAATGTAGCTGCATCTCACCATGGATGGTACCAGCCACCTATTGGGTTTGTTGCAAGGAGACAGTGATTTCTTCCTGCCACCTCAGAAAAAATCAGGATCCAAAACTGTATATGTCTGGTTGTATAGACTTCTGAAAGACCACCATTTCTTATTAATGAAGTGGCAAGGAGTGTTCCTTGATATTAGCACCAAGCTCTCTTAATGCATCTGCTTTTCATAAGCTGGTCTCTGGCTTGCTGGCATTCAGATCATGTTGTAAGAACCCATTTTCTCCTACAGCAAGACAGAAAAGGGAACAATACAAAGACTGCTGTTTCTTCAGGTTGTATTTTTATTCTTTTCTGGACAATCTTCATGATGTTTTTAAACTGATGATAGAAGGGTAGATAGAAACGTGTACCTGCATAATAAACCCTTTAAGTTTATAAATCACTTCAGAATCCTACTATCTGAACTCTTAGACCTAGCACTAACCTTATGCTTTACTCTAAGGAACTGGTTCAGCTCTGAAATAACTGACTGGGATTTAAACTTTAAGTCTCAAGGGAACTTTACTTGATATCATCACGCTGCGTGTCCTGTCTGCTATGATTTTGGTCTGCTTGCTGGGTTTTAGGGTTTTTTTTGTTTGTTTTGGGTTTTGTTTGGGTGTTTGGTTTGTTCTTTGGGGTTTTTTGGTTTGTTTTTTCTTTAGGCTTAGCATAACATTATACTCAACTAAAAATGTAAGATGACATTGAAGATCAACTGAGGTCAACACATGAAAACCACAGTGACAGAAATAAGCTGAGAATCCAAGTAACCTAGTAGCTTCTTAACTCTTTTGCACCCCATCACTCCAATATAGAAACAACCTCTAGTCTTTAAAGCAGTCATAACAAAGCTCCTGTGCAAAATGTGGAAATAATATTGACTCTATTAAGCACAGCTTAAAATTATTTTTTTCTCTGACAAGTAAATTATCTTGTTTCCTTTGCATCTTTCTCTCATTCTCCAAAAGAAAAAAAAAAGTTATACTAAAACAACATCCAGGCAGCCCACATTCTTACAGCAATTTTCCAGGTGCAAAACTTTCAAGTACACTTAAACATCTTTTTTCTTTTAACCTTGGAGCTCTTGCATTTCCCCGTTGCATTAATGTGTTCTTAGGAAGAGAAAGAGGGAGTACTATGAATTTTTAAAAATAATAAAAAATCTACTTGTAAGAATGTTTCATTCATTTCAGGATTTTTTTTTTTTAATTTTTAATCTCATTCCTGCAAAAGTTTTGTATCCAAGGAAATTGCAGCTTCAGTTTTTAATCTTGTTTTGGAATCTACAAATCTTAAACTTTTTTAGGCAATTAGGTTACAATTATTCCAAGAACAAACTTATATGGGATACACTCTCTGGGACATGAAAGGACTTCTTTCCAGTCTTTGCTCTGCCATTGACTTATGTAATTATGTAATTATGTGTAAGTATGACTGAGCTGTTTACACTTTTTTGCTCCTTTGCCCTCTACAGTAACTTTTTTTGGCTTATATTCTCAAAGATTCTCATTTGTCTCCATGGTTTTGGAGGTTCCAATAGAGGAAGGGGTAGTTGTCCAAGACGGAGACACACTGCTTTGTTATTGACATCAATGGAAACAGGAAGCAGACTTTCAATTTACATGTAGGTTAGGAATGGAAAAGCACTTGTCAATTCCCACCTTCACAGAACAACCTGATTGCCTCTGAACCGTAATGTGTCAGGACCCACATCTGTACCAAATTCTGCTGCACTCTCCCCCTTTTTCCTGGTTTCTACGGAAAAGAAACCAGATTTAAAGATGGGAAGGAACACATTCTGTACTGAGAAGTTACTGAGGACACAAATAACCAAATCTTTGAGATTGAACACATTCCCATTGGTAAACCTGTATTTAGCTTTATTTTGTTTTCTACTGATCTCAGCATATGTATACGCATGTTCAAAACAACTGATTTTGCCATGAAAACCTGAGGTTGTGAAACCAGCAATAGATAAAAATCTGGTTCCCAAGATTCTTTTTATTTCTGCTTTCCTTTTTCCTTCATTAAAAAGTAAAATAAAACAACCAACCAACCAAAGAGAACACACACAGATAAACTGTATATGTTATTTGTTCACATAAGTTGAGACAGGTTTCCCTGTCTGCCCTTATTAGGAATGTTTAGGAGGCTGGTGTACACTATGCAATAAGAAGTGCAAGAACGGAAAATTTTCCTTACACCTTTAGCCAGGCTGCCTAAAAAAATAAATGGAAGGACCAAGCTCCCTCACCACTTCTTGCTTTAACCCCCAGATTCTAGAACAAAGATATTCTATAATTAAAAATATAATCTTTCTCTCAAATCCCTCATGTGCAGAAGTTTAGTTAAGAACTAACCCCTTAGGGGACATAATAACTTCCCCCTTATGTTTATGTAACAATAAGTTACTGTATGGACAAGCAAATGAATCTCTGGGACATGACACTTTATCCTATTAGGCAATAAAGTAGAAATACTCAGGAAAAGATTGAAAATAATATCTCCTTCTTATTTGCATAAACCATTCCTAGCATTTCTTAGCACTGTTTCAACATAATTACACTGTTTCTACATAATTATCTGCTTATTCTTTGCCCAAATTTCATCAGTGAGTATAAAAATAGGTCAAATACAAAATAAATGCTGAGTTTATAGCTGGTTCAATTTCCTAACAGCACTAAAGTGAAACGGTAAAAACTACCTTGCCATCAAAGGACAAAAATAAAAATTACATATTATAAAAGGTATTCGAGGGATACAACATTTTCAGAGTGTTGAGTTTAAAGAGACAGTTCTATCCTCTTTTTACCCACCTCAAGGAATGATTGGGAAAACCTTACCAGAGAAATATGGAGAGCAAGCTAGTGTCAGTA
Source organism: Melopsittacus undulatus (assembly GCF_012275295.1). Classification (NCBI taxonomy): domain Eukaryota; kingdom Metazoa; phylum Chordata; class Aves; order Psittaciformes; family Psittaculidae; genus Melopsittacus; species Melopsittacus undulatus. Next base: position 44,082 of record NW_022994450.1, on the reverse strand, counting down.
TTCAGAAAGAGAAAGGATGGGTATCTGATCTGTATGTCCTGACAAAAATCTGTGACTTATTTTCAGTGCATAATTAAATAGTTATAACTGCAGTCATTTCCTTTTACAAATTAGCCATGATATCTGGTTGCTGCTAATTAATGTCTATGATAGTTCTGAGTCCTGGGGTCTTATCTGAGTGCATCTTACCTGGAACAATACTGGAAGTGGGGATCAAAAGCTGTCTGAAATACACTGCTAGCCAAGTATATGCACAGGTTGGTGAGAGGAGTTGGGGCTACAAGCAATGAAAGTGCAAGGTACCAGCAGTACTGCTGCCGGTTGACATCCTGTCTTTCTTCTCCCTTTAAACTGCTTAGAGGCAGTTTTGGTAACTGGCATTTGAAGTTATTCCTTCATGGTGGCAAGGATGGTGTGGAAGACCACATAGACACTTCCAAACATGTATCTTTCCATAGTATAAAATGGCCAGCCTCTTATTCCTGCTAGCTGAGATCAGTTTCCCAAAAGCTTGGATAATTTTCAAACCGTGTTTCGTTACATTGTCATACTAGGACAATTGTTTCAGACTAAAATTAAAGTCTATTATACTAACCAAAATCTATTGTGCTACTTAGGCAAGCAGCTTCCACAGAGGTACAGCTGCATACAGTTTGAAATAGACAAGATAGCAGATCTGCAACATCAGTGCATGAAGGTTAGTAAGAACTAACCTGCAAAATAATATCTAACAGACCTGAGCCATTGGAAGTAATGCAGATTGCCTGTAGTTTTAGGCTAAGACAAGATACCATTTGTATCAGCAATGTATAGAGTGATTCAATGTATCTTTCCTGACAACCATTTCATTCTTCCACTGTTGTCCGCTGATGCTGCTACATTTATATGCTGCTTTTCAGCCTAGTAAATACTTACTCCATTTGCCTATATATTTTCATAATCATGACTACCCTCCAGATACTACCTAGATGCCTTCCAGCAGAGGTTTAGATTGGATATAAGGAAGAAATTCTTTACTGTTAGGGTGGTGAGGTGCTGGAATGCGTTGCCCAGGGAGGCTGTGAATACTTCATCCCTGGCAGGATGACCAGGTTGGATGAAGCCTTGGGTGATATGGTTTAGTGTGAGGTGTCCCTGCCCATGATGATGTCCCTGCCCATGATGGAACTATATGATCTTCAGGTGCTTTCCAACCCTAACTATTCTATGATTCTATGATTAATTGTCTTAGAATGATAAGCCTGATTTTCTAAGCTCCTATTATTCATATAGGGAAGGTCCATGTGTAGGGTAGAGCTTACCAATATTAGCATTTAAGAACAGCTTAGATCACTTATGACTTCCAAATTGTGACATTCAGGGCCTCTAACAGTTAATGATTAGAGGGGGTCTGACTGAAAAATATCTACCCCATGGTTGACTACAAAAGTGCCTTTTTTATAAACTTACTGATTTTTAGCTATGCTTTGACATTGTGTGGTGACATGAAATCGGCTTCTATTTGGAAGGGAAGCTAGCTGCTTTTAGAACTTGAAGACTAAGAAGTAGCAGAAAAGTTGGATTTAAAGGTAGCTGGTGATCTTCACTACAAGGATAAGAAGCAAGATGTGAAGTAGCAGTTTCCTTATAAGACTCAGAAGGTTATAGTGAATACTGAAGAGAGAAAATACTTTATTTGTCTTGTTTTCTTATCACTTTTACAGCTAGTTGGTTATAATTTAATTTTCTCTTTTCTCCTTAAAAGTACCATGATACCCTTCAGGTAAGTGATAAATAACATTTTCTACTTCTTTTTGTGCACTGCAGTATTTGTCCCCTTGAGACTTCAGCATAAAAACCTCATATTCTTCCTGAGAGATGAGAGGGTACTATTCTCTTAATTTGTGTTTTATAATGTATGCTGCAATATTTTCTGTATGCAACACCTTATTATTTATTAAGAACAAATAATTATCATGCATGGCACTTTTTCTCACATAGTATTGATAGAAAAAATAAAATCTATTTCAAAATAACAAGCCACTTTTTTTTTTCTCACTGCTTCTTAGCCAATGAAGAATGAAAGCATTATCCAAACTTTTGTTCAGAAATAGGAAACTAAATTCCAAAAAGGTTATGAAACTTACCCAAACATCATCAAATAAAAGTTTTTCTCAAAATAAAAATTTTAAATGTGAGACAGGTTTTCTGATTCCTTGAAGAGCTTTCTTTTCACAAGGAACAGTTTGCCCAGACCAGTTATGGCAAGGCTTTGTCAGGCTGGTATTACCAGGTTACAAAAGAGAAAAGAAACCACTGTGAAAAGGAATACAACAGTCCAGACTTCAGTTCTCATCAATCATATCCTGTACTCTAGATCTGCAGCAAACTATGTACTTCAGTAACATCATCCAGTGTAGGAAGCAAATAAAGTTAGCAGTAAGTATGAAAGAAAAAGGCACTAAATAAAATCCTTTTTATTATTTTTTTTTTGGGGGGGGGGGGGAGGTAGTGGTGATGGTGGTTAACTGTTTATCTGTTACTCAAACAACTTTATTTCCAAAATGTGCCATGTTTGCCAAACCATGATGGACAGTTTTATTCTGAGATTCAACATTGTGTTTATTAATGTTTTGATGCCAGAATTTCTCAGTTCCATACCAGCATAACATCTGGTTCATCTGAAACCCACATAATAGTCTGTATCTTGAGGGGAGAGAAAGGAAAAATATTCCATGGAATTCAAACAAACACATTTCTTCCTTTGTTGAAATAACCGTTATGAAGTCCCACTTGCACATATTCAACAGTGGCTTTTTTAAATGCGCATCTTCTGTCTTTATTTTTAGTGTTGTTTTCCAGAAGATGTCTAGAAACAGTGCTTATATTAAACACAGATGTCAGGGTTCCAATGCTAGAGAATCTGTCTGTAAGCAAGTCAAAAACTCTAAAGATCATAGGGTTTGCAACAAAGCTGAGCATAATATTGCAGCAATAAATCTTTATTTGCAACATTTACTATTTTTTTCTTTTGACTCACATTCCACTTCTCATATTTCTTTAGTAAAAAAAGGAAAGAAAAAGACAGTATTTTTCATCCACCCAGAAAACAGAGCCAACCCCAGATGACTCCTCTGCTTTGTGGTATGGATGAATCTGGGACAATGTAATATTCAGATAGCAATGAAAAATAACACACTCTTGATAAATTTACGTAGTTAATAAAAAAGTAAACAATTATTGCAGAAACTTCATTTTACAATTAAATCTTCTGTATTGTAAATCCTTTGTGTACAAGTGTTTATATGTTTTGTTTAATTTTTATGGTGCTTAAAAATGCCAGTCAGATCAAAATTCTCAGTGTCAGGTGTTACACACATGAAAAAGGACAGATCCTTCTCCTGAAAATGTAACAAGCTGTTTTTTTTCTTTTTCTTCTTATTCTATTTTAAAGACAAAATGAGATATGTGTTTATTGAGTACTGAGTATTGACTTAAGCCCTGAAAGAATGGTTTAGCTTAATAGAGAAAAACACATCCTTTTTTGGGGAATAAAATAAGGAGGTCTTCTTATTTGCTCATAGGACAAACTTTACCCAATTCGAATATCTAACAACTGTGATGTAATTATATGGTAAATATAATGGACAACAATAGTTAAAAAGCAGGAGACAGAACTACTTTTTCAGGCCCTGTACTGTTAAGCTGTACTGATTGATGAGCCTTTGACAACGAAGGCATTGTTTGCTAATTTTATTTTATAATGGAGATATTGTTTACAAAAAACCCACATCTAAATTCATGTAAATTGATTCGGGGGGGGGGGGGGGGGGAATAGACTGCTATTTTAAAAAAAAGTACATTTCGGATCTTTGCCTACACTGCAGAATTTTAACTGAGGCTAACAGTGAGTCCAAGGCCCAGTTCATTAGGGTACTCCTCATTTAAACAACAAACAAAGCCTCCCTCACTTTGCCTGACTTTGCTCCCTGACTTTTGCCCCTCTACTCTGCTCTTGTGAGACCTCACTTGGAGTACTGTGTGCAGTTCTGGTGCCCTCAACATAAAAAGGACATGGAACTGTTAGAACAAGTCCAGAGGAAGGCCATGAGGATGATCAGGGGACTGGAGCACATCCCATATGAAGACAGGCTGAGAAAGTTGGGTCTGTTCAGCCTGGAGAAGAGAAGGCTGCCTGGAGATCTCGTAACAGCCTTCCAGTATCTGAAGGGGGACTACAGGGATGCTGGTGAGGCACTATTCATTAGGGACTGTAGTGATAGGACAAGGGGTAATGGGTTAAAACTTCAACAGGGGAAGTTTACCTTGGATATAAGGAGGAAGTTCTTTAATGTTAGGGTGGGGAGGTACAGGAATGGGTTGCCCAGGGAGGTTGTGAATGCTCCATCCCTGGCAGTGTTCAAGGCCAGGTTGGATGAAGCCTTGGGTGATATGGTTTAGTGTGAGGTGTCCCTGCCCATGATGATGTCCCTGCCCATAATGGAACTAGATGATCTTCAGGTGCTTTCCAACCCTAACTATTCTATGATTCTATGATTAATTGTCTTAGAATGATAAGCCTGATTTTCTAAGCTCCTATTATTCAAGACCAGGTTGGATGAAGCCTTGAGTGATATGGTTTAGTGTTAGGTGTCCCTGCCCATGGCAGGGGGATTGGAAGTAGATGATCTTCACGTGCTTTCCAACCCTAACTATTCTATGATTCTATGACTTTAGGAAAGGAAGGTCAGACCCTAGGTGGGCTGCATATCACTGAGACACATAATCCTTTCCTCATTGCACTGAGACACAGCAGCCACTTCTGAGTAGCTCCTTACAGATTCAGGGATCATTCACACTTTAGCATGCTACATACTGTGCAGGACAACTAATTCACACCTACATTGTGAGGGAGTTAAGAATCCTGTTCCCTTTCTTGAGCAATCTTGAAGACTGACTTTAGTCTGATGCAGGGCATATTCTATAACTACAGAGTCACAGAAATTGTCTGAAGTTGTAAAAAGTGCAAGATTTTTATTTTTTTTTATGATAAAAGTGTCTTCAGATTGGCTTCTGAAGCTCTCTGAGTCCTATTAGCAGTCTTACAACTTTGTCTTTTGTTAATTAAAAAGAAAACATGATTTTGAGAAAGCTTGTATATTACAGGAATAGCTGGAAGCTCTTCCGTCACCTGATACAATGTTTTTTACTTAAAGAAAGGCAGCCAGATCCTGACTTCACCTAATCTGGCAGTGAGAGACTCATTTAGGTCTTTTCACTTGTGTAGTGTGATCCAAAATTAACATGATTTATCGGACAGTGAGATTTATCTACTATTAAGAACCTATCAGACACATCTAAGTATAGTCACCCTGAGCTGATTGTATAGTTAAATGTAATAATCATGTTCAGCACACAATCAGCAGATATTTGATTACAATGTGTTGGTTATCCCTATTCATTTGTCCCAGATATGAAGGAAACTGACACAGTAGGTGGGACCCACATGAAGGCTACTGAACCACAGCCCTACTTTCCACTGTCTGCAGTGGAAGCTTTGACAGCTGGTTCATGCGTAGTAGACATTTATGTTTCACATACTCAAATTTCATCTGGCTTAACTGGGGTCTGAATTGTACCACATTTATAAAGCTAAGCTAGACCTGATTTTAGAATTGGTCAGTCCCCAAGCAATTCCATGGTAGGTAAAGTTGGAAGTGGATATAGAGTTTTAGAGGTTGTGTCTGGACTAATGCTAGAAATGTATACACCCTATACCATAATTCCTCAATTAGGAAAACATAAACTTTAGCCTGAACAAGCCTGGTTATGATGCTTGGGAAGCTATTTGCTCAGCTAGCCATCGTTTCAAGTTTCACTGTTATTTAACAAGCCAAATTAAAGCTAGTGAGTTTGTTACACAGGCTACAACTGAAGCCAGTCTGAACAAGAGACAGACTTATAAAACAGAGTACTAAAATATGACCTGGGGAGTGCTAAAACCAGAAAACAGTGCTATTACAGTAATTTTAAGCTTCTTAGTCCTATCATTAAATCAGTACATGTCATAGTTCCTGCTGCCTTTTCTGGGCAGGTGGAAATATGAAAACAAGAGCGAAGAATTATTCAACAGGCTCTGGTATCACAGTTAACATCAAAAAGGTCTCTAATTTTAGAGGTATACTTCATCATCCCACATTTTCTTCATTATTGGCATTACTGGTGTATTGCTGGACCAATAAAATGGTTTTGGCTAGCAAAGGTGTATCAATTTCTATATTAGCTTGCTTGTTTTTACCCATTTATAAAAAATATTTTGGTTACTATGTATTTTTTTACCAAAAAAAAGTTGGAAAATGCACAAATTGATATTGAATAAATTATGTTGAATAAATTATGGAACCTTGACACGCTTGTAAGGTGGGCTTATGCCAGTCTGACGAAGTTTAACTGTGCCAAGTGCAGGGTCCTACACCTGGGTCGGAGCAATCCCAGGCACAGCTACAGGTTGGGCAGAGAAGAGATTCAGAGCAGCCCTGTGGAGAAGGACTTGGGGGTGTTGGTCGATGAGAAAATGAACATGAGCAGGACTCAGTGTGTGCTCAGATCCCAGAAAGCCAACCGTATCCTGGGCTGCATCAAAAGAAGAGTGACCAGCAGGTCAAAGGAGGTGATCCTGCCCCTCTACTCTGCTCTCGTGAGACCTCACTTGGAGTATTTTGTGCAGTTCTGGTGTCCTCAACATAAAAAGGACATGGAACTGTTGGAACAAGTCCAGAGGAGGGCCACGAGGATGATCAGGGGACTGGAGCACCTCCCATATGAAGACAGGCTGAGAAAGTTGGGGCTGTTCAGCCTGGAGAAGAGAAGGCTGCGTGGAGACCTCATAGCAGCCTTCCAGTATCTGAAGGGGGACTACAGGGATGCTGGTGAGGCACTATTCATTAGGGACTGTAGTGATAGGACAAGAGGCAATGGGTTAAAACTTCAACAGGGGAAGTTTGGATTGGATATAAGGAAGATGTTCTTTACTATGAAGGTGGTGAGGCACTGGATTGGGTTGCCCAGGGAGGTTGTGAATGCTCCATCCCTGGCAGTGTTCAAGGCCAGGTTATACTTTAATTTTGCAGTTAAAAATGCAACATTGAAATCAGTCATAAAAACTTTGAAGAACTTTTTTTTTTCTGTAAACCAAAAGGATAAGCTGATGTCTATTTAAACATGGAGTGGTAGATTTATTTTTAGTAATGCTAGCTAATGTTTTAAATTGTTAGCACATCAGAGTGTAAGGGAGAAAACCTCCTTCTAGAAAAGAAAATGATGCAGAGAATGACCAAATGACTTCTCCAAATCCATGCAGGCAATTAAAACAGAGTACTAGAAGATGTTTGAACACAAGATGTTCTTCCATTTTCATCAGTTGTACAATAGAAAATAGATGCAAGTTATTTTGCTCCCCTAGATATTTTGCCTCTTACAGAAGGAATTGTGAACATCAAAATTCGTAGGTTTGTTTCAATAGAAGATGGAAAAAAAGTAGTTCTGCAAACCATATTGACAATAGTGATAACTGCAGTTAAGGTTTCAAGTGGTCAGCTTGATCTTTGCCTATGGCATGATCCACAGTGGGACTTTGTTGGCGTTTTACGTGACAATAGCTAATATTAATGATTCCAAATCATGGAGAAACAAAATTTTCAGTTTGCTTCCTGGTTTCCTATAAGTCCTACCTTTCAAATCATTCATTAGGACATGTCATCACTTCAGCCCAGATCTGCAATGAATCAGCCGTATCCTTTCACAGTGAAACCCAATTATGGCAGAGTCAACCCTGCACAGCAGCAGCTACATTCTGCAAACACTGTGTGTACAACCTGTCAGCCAGGGGATATTCTGTGCTCTCAGAAAAGACAGTAAGAACACTTTTTGTGGGTCCCAAATCGTCATCCAGTAGACATTTCATATTAATAGCCTTTTATGAATACTTGTCCTACATGAGTGGAACACATTACAATCTAACTTCTGGGTAAATCAAGTGTCCTTTTGCCTGTGTTCTGAGCTAGAATATATATGGAGCTTGTACTGGGCTTCCACTAGTAAATCTAAATTCTAGTTGAATTAATGAACTCCTTTTCAGTACAGTGCTACACGGCTCCTTTTCACCTTAAGGAATGGGCAAAGCAAGAGATGGGGATGAACCTGCTATACACCAACAATATACACTGATGATGCACCCTTGCATTTATGGGCTTCTTCAATTAAATCATCTGCAAATGGATGTAATTTCCTCTATAACAAGAGATTAACTTGTAAAATCATAGACTGTCTTTTAAATTTCTATTTTTATACTATTTTCAAGCTTTGCCTTTTCAGAGTGTTCCTAATTAACGAAACAACTGGTCTTCCAACACCACCCAGGAAGAGCACCTAAAACAAATAACCACTTAATTGAAAAGAAACCTACAGCTTAGCACATATTATAAATTTAAGAACCCCTTTGCTCAATAAATCTGGAAAACTATACATATTACAGTATTTTCACTAAGGTCACTATCTAGGAATCAAACTCCCAGCAGTACATTCTTGATGCAATCTGACAGGTTTGCTTTTCACTTTTCATTGATCTGAGTTTCTGGACAACTTCAAGGCTCTGAAAATAGGTTTGCCTAGTTTAGTAGTCTTATTTGCAGTAAGCAAATATTTTTTTGATGGTAACTTTGGACATCATAATCTCCTAGAAGCACAAAAGAGGAAAATCAAAGGCTTCTCCTTGAAGAGTTAGTTTGTCAAAGTGTTACATTCCAATCAGTTGGTAATTTTATCGTGTTGGAGATTTTTTCCATGAACAAAGCAAATTGCAGCTATCTCTTGACATAGTGTCATGATTTACAGGTTTGATCTGTATTATTGTTTAACCCCCCCAAAAATAGTATGAGTCTTTGTTGTTGCACATAAGAGAGAAAGGAAAAAAAGGTAGGTGCCATGGTTTAAGCCCAGCTGGCAACTCAGAACCATGCAGCAACTCATTCACTCCCTCCCCCTCTTTCTCCCCCTGCTCTCAGAGGGATGGGGAGGAGGATTGAATGAATGTGACTCCCATGGGTTGAGATAAGAACAGTCCAGTAACTAAGGTATAACACAAACCACTGCTGCTACCACCAATAATAATAATAAGGAAAATAACAAGGGAAGAGAATACAACCACTCACCAGCCACTGATCGATACCCAGCCAGACCCAAGCAGGGATCCAGCCCTTCCGGGTAGCTGCCCACAGTTTATATAGTGGCCATGACGTGCTGTGGCATGGAATACTTCTTTGGCTATTGGGTCAGATGTTTTGTGTCTGCTTCCTCCCAGCTTCCTCTCCTCCCTGGCAGGGCATGAGACTGAGAAAGTCCTTGGTCAGAGTAAACATTGCTGAGCAACAACTAAAAACAACTAAAATCAGTGCTGTTCCCAGGTTGAAAGTCAAAACCACAACACTCACCAGCTACTAAGAAGGAGAGAAAAATGACTGCTACTGCTGAACCTGGGGGTCAAAATGTAACTTATTTTTTTTGTAATCAACTTATACACCCTCCTTTTAGCTTTTCAATATCAATAATTAGTAATCTTTATTAGAATGAAATGCCCTACTTCTGGATGTACTCACACACAGTAATGTGACAGGCATCTTTCAGCAGTTTATTCGGAAAGATACAGCTAGGACCTCATTTTCTGACTGCTTTAATAAAGCCAGTGCAAACCACCTCCATGTCTCCACCTATGAAAAGTTAAAGAAACAGAAGAAATACTATGTAGTAAGTCATCCCAATTGTATAGGTGTTGCCTGTTCCTTTTATGGTGAACAGAAATAAGTGTAAGATTTGTTTCAAAGATAACTATTCTATGCTGTGAAGGGATTTATGCCACTCTGGGCTTATTCTTCATGGTCAGTTTCTGTTTTGATTTCCTCAGGTGGAGTTTTGATACAAGCTGAGGTGACTATGTGGAGTCCATCTAGCACTAACATAGCACTGACTCCGTAGCTGAAGACTCGATCCAAAACCCAGAACCTGACCTGTTGTATTTCTTGTGTTGTACCAGACAGACTGGGAATAGTGAATTCCTTGTGTCAGATAGCTACCTAAGCTATCTAGACTCCAGACTGAGATTTTCATGGCAGGACTGCTTTGTGACTAGAATTACACATCTCAACAGGCTACAGAGATAATATATTGGAACATATGCTTGCCAGTTATTAGGAATTGCTCATTGTTCTGTACACACACAAGATGGTTCATTTGTGCTTTTTTACAAAAACAATAATTAAAACAAAATTATATATGCCTAAAAATGTCTGCAGTAAAGGAAAAACAACCTTAAAATATTGTTAGGAAAGCTCTGTTTCCACTACTGGTTTAGCAAACTTCATGCAAATTTGAAAGATTTGAAGAAAAGGTCAGGGTTACACTATTTTGTATTTCCAGGACAAAATAGTTATCAAGATCATCCACAAAATTATTTACTTCCACTGTCACTCTCTTCCCTAAATGAGCAGCTTCCATGATATCAATGAAATTCTCTATCAACTCTGTGTTTAAATCCCAACTTTAGCTGAAATGCATAATAGTTTGTCAAAAATACATATAGTCACATGCTTCAGTGCCCTATCAACATGCAGAAATTCATGTGATAAGCCCACAATTATTCCATAATTTTATGCTACTTACATCACAAAGGCTGTAACATACTCATTGTCCTGAGCTCTTGGCAACTAAGAAAACGTCAGTGAGTTACACTGACCAAGCAGACAGATGATAGGCAGTTCTATGCCTTTCACTCAGTTTATGATACAGCAGATGGTGTTGCTCACTGCCTGATCTGTTCTATTATTTCACCTGCATCACCCACCTTAGAGATTCAGAGGTATTTCCTGCACAAGAGTATACAGTTTCTTTCCAAGAAACATCTATTTTAGCTGTTAAATTGGCAAATAAACTGTGCTCTTTAGAGAGTAGCATAGAAGCATTTCTCAGGGTAGCCACACCTTTTCTTTCCATCTTCCAGGAGATGATGTAAAACAGTCTCATGTTCATGCACTGCCCATGGCATGCACATTTGACACATTCTGAATGGATCTTCTTTGGTGACAGTGTCTGCAACAAGCAGTCAAGGCTCTACAAAAGACCATAATTCTTCATTTAATTGTGCTGTTTCAGTCAAACAAGAAATGCAGTGATCTGTCTTCCTGGACTACACAGTTCATGCATTCTCTGCAGCATTCAATCCCCCATCAAGGTAGCATCATAAAAAATATAGATATATCTAAGCTAGTGGAGAGTTTGGGCCTGTCCAGGCTCTAGTCTCCCTTTGCAGTCCTGGTAAAGCAATTTGTAATACAAGGAATTGCTTCTTTATCAGTACTGGCAAAATCACATATGTGAGAAAAATGAAACTGTTATAAATTCAATCTGTCTTTTTGCAGGGTTTGGTTGATGCATACTTTCAGTTTTCTTCAAGGTTATATTAATCCAGAAATGTCTGTAGAAGCAGAAAAGAAATCTACTTAGAGTTGAAAGTCTTTCTGAGAAGTTGCTATCAGTGCACAGTCACTGTCATGTAAGTGACCCTCTGTACTTTGCTTGGAAATGTTAGTGGTGGTGTGCAGTATAGAAAGTTTAAAACTTCCATGTGGAGAAAACTCAGGAGTTTAACCCTATGAACTGCATAGTTTAGCACTGATATTAGTACTAATAGCACTGTGAGCACAACTGTCTTGGATGCCTCTCTATGTGACTTCTGTTCAAAGTAGGCAATGGTAGAAATGAAAATCTTTTGACTCTCTCACAAATTCTCATCTGTAGAAGGCAAAGAGTAGAATTCTTCCAATAAGCCCTCCAAGTCCCATTAAACTTATAATTTTGAAAATGTAATTGCATTGCTTAAGGCTAAGTAGCTCTCTCAGTACTTCTTTTGGACTTGGTGAACAGTGAAAACCTTAGTATGTCTAAACTCCTGTTATGACTTGAGAACCCTAAGTCTACGACATATATCACCATCAGACAAGAGCAATATCAAATAATATTTTAATTACCACAGAAAACCAATTGACATTCATCAATTTACTACTGTAGACTATCATTAAGACTTTAATATTTATTAAGGATTTTAAATTTGTTTGTATTTGTGAAATGATCTTTGTGCCCTGAGTATATAGATAGAGAGGTGACAGATAGATAGATCGATCGATCGATAGATAGATAGGTAGATGATTGATAGATAGATAGATACATAGATAGATAGATAGAACAGGTGATATAACCTATGTATTATCTGCACACTTCACCTCATCATCTATGTTTGCTCTCTTTTCTCAACCACACATATTCCCCCACGCCTTTACTGGGTCAGCAACAGACTCCATAAGTTCAGAAGTCTAATGTACCACCACCAGCAATTTTGACATTGACTAGACATTGAAATTGATGGTCCAGGTCTTTCTTACTCTTACATACTTCTGTAAACAACACATCAACTGAATTTAATACTAGTTAAGTAAAAAAAAAAAAGAAAGTACTATTAAAAATAACCAAGATCCCCAAACCATTTCCTTTTTGGCATCAGTGATCAGAATTATTTATTACAAGTTTCAGAATTACCCACTAAACCATTTAATTACAATATTTTTGGGACCTATGACAGAAGCAGTCATGCATTAAATGTGAAGCCCTCTTACTGCAGTGTCTAGAGGTAGGTAAACAATGTAGCAAAAATCTTCTGGGTGCAGAATATGTATATCTCACCTTCCAGTGATTAGTTTGTCAAAGCCACAAGATCTATGAATATACTTATTTAATCTGTCAGAAGGATATAGTACATCCTGAAAACTCATCATCAAACCTGATGTAGCAGAAAATTTTAACTATTGATTAGATGCAGACGTTCATTTTAATCTGAACATGTACTTTGGTGCATCAATAGGTCAGGTAGCTTATAAGTGCAACCCAATAATATTAAAATCTTGAGTCAGCAAGTTAATACACTCCTGAATGCTTCAAATCATTTTCTCCTGGGATAACTTTTAAAGAGAAAGGGTGATTAGTCTAAGTACAGAATTACAGACTGAGGCTGTGTCCAGTTACACCATCTTTCCGTTTTGTTTTGGTCCAAGTCTTATGTGATGTACCAGGTGCAGGTAGGTATTTCAGGTCTTATATTTGTTATTTCTGAAGAAAAAAAAAGAAAAAAAAAGTTAGACTGTAAACTGATTCATCTTTTAATAAAATCCCAAGTATCAGAATAATCATAGAAACATAGAATCATAGAATAGTTAGGGTTGGAAAGGACCTTAAGATCATCTAGTTCCAACCCCCCTGTGAAAGCAAATTAAAACGAGATTGATCTAAACCTGCTGTCTCTCTTCTGTCTTGAGAAGCATAAATAAAATAAATCCCAAACCTTTACTTCCAGCTCGCTGAAACACTTCTCTAAATAATATACTTGGAGTATTTTATTCTGAAAGGAGGAATACTTTCCTATGGCAAATTTTTTTTAAACACTGGTATAATATACATAGTGAGTTCACTTTGGAAAATGTCAGCTTTCCATGCCAAATCATGATGCATGTCATGATCATAGTGCTGGATTTGTTGTATTTCTTGTTGATGATATTAATAGTAGGTTTTCAGCTATGTGGTTAAATAAAATGTTTTAATATATTATTTACTTTTACTTTGGTTTTGCACTACGCATTATGGATAACAGACTGCCACAACTTTTATGTCATATATAACCAACCAAAAACATAACCCATTTTTCATATTCCCCTCCAACAGTAAAGTCCTTTACATCTATTACACCAAATTCATAGAAGCAAATGGAAAAAGTCTGTCAGGAATTTAAGAAAATAAGCATTTCCAAATCTTTACATACCTGATGGATTCACTTAACAGAAAATATATTGGTCATCTAAAACATAACCTCTATTTCTGATTTTATTAAACAGTATGACAAAATACGAGGAGTTATTTTGCTTAAGTAGTTGTTTCTAACTACAGCCAGGAACTATTTTATAGGTAATGTAACATGAAAGTTCAAAAATTAATCTAAATTAAGTTAAACTGGACAATATGCTTTAGGGGAATGAAAGTCTGCATATATGCATAAAATATTATAAAATGACATTTACAGGAAACAGTTTTCCTTGTAGCAAAGTTTTTATGATGGATGTAAAGCAAAAATTACAAAATAGTGTTGAAATTAAATAAATCTACAAACTACGTATCTCAGGAACAATAATTTTCACACTGTAGATTATATTTCTTCTCTGTGGGAGAAATGTAGACAAGCATCCCCATGTACTGTAGTTCACTTTTATGCAAGTATGAGAACTCGACACATTTCTCCTTGCCTGAAAACCCTAGCACTGGGGATGTAGGGCAGTATAGCCAGCTGAGGGAAGTATTCATCTCATACAGCTTCAGAGATCTAAAAGTCTTTGGTTTCCTGCCTACACATCCATTATCAGTTTTTCCTGCTAGAAGCCATACAAGGAGAGAGGCACCTTCTGAGGATGGTTCTTCTCACCTATTTTAGGATGGGTTGACTGCAGTTAACCTCGCCTATGAAGATACCTGGGTGTCTCTTTATTAACTGTTGTGGGATCTTACTTCTAACATCTCCAAATCCTGCATGAATAAAATGCCATTATAGTAGCTGAATCTGGTTTAAGGAAGCTGGACTTCCTTATGGAAGGCACCCCCCTAAATTAACTTCCAATCCAATTGATTAACAGCCTACACTCTCTGTAAACAGTTGTCAGACTTCAAGGGTTTAAGTATTTCCTATCCTGCCATGGGAAAGGTCAAATTGTGGCCTTGTAATCAGCTGGTGAGGGTGCAAATCACAGCCCCAGAAAAAAAAAATATGAGAAATGTAAGATATTCAGCAAGGCCTTAATGTGCTAGTCAGGGTCAAATATATCTGATATAAAATATATTTAGGCTTCTATGGCTTCATTATGCTTTATGCTTTAGTTTATGAAAGCTGCAACAACATGTTTCATTATTCCAAATAAAGCCATTAGACTCCCAAGTCTCAAAATGAAACTATAAAACACAAGTATAAACACAAATACTGTATACATTAAAATATATTTGCTTATATATTCTCACATCCATATATATATATAGATACATGCACACATGCATATTTATAGTGTGGTATCTTTACATGTATTTGTATATGTTTTTTCCGAAATAAATTCCTGTGCATACACTTGTAAGGAAATACTTTGTGCAGAGCCTTCTTTTCCACAGGTGAAAGAATGACTCATACTTAATTTTTTTTTCATATTCTGTATAAATTTTAGGTAAGAAATAGCTTTCTTTTCCTTGTAGTTATCTGTAAAGCGTGTCTTCCTGAATTACTCTTGTTTTTATGCAATAAAAATGCTAAAAATTCTGTAAAAGAATAAAGCGATACATAAGTGATTTTTTTCTTCCTTTGATTATTGTTGACTATTGCCAATTACTTTTCAGAGAATTTTTTTAAACAATTTTTAAAGGTAGTTTTATTTTTTCCTGAAAACTTCACCTGACTTTTCTTCCAAACTTACTGTGTTACTTAACTACGCACACCACTAAAAACATGTTTTGACAATTCCAAAATGCGCAGGTTTTTTTAACCATCATTTTACTGTCAGGAACTGAGTGGGAGAACCATCTGTAACTACCAACCTTTATTCAGTCCCATAACTATAACTTGCAACTACTCGGGCATAAGCTGCCAAATAAGACAGTTTGGGCTGTACAAAAAGGGAGTGCAGGGAAGCGTGAGACCAGGGATGCATCCTGTCTATGCTGGTACAGAGAGGAAGAGTCTTTTGCTACACATTGTATTTGTGATGCAGCTTCCAGGAAAACAGGCAGTGGCAGAACATTGTGGAGGCTGCCAGAGACATTTTGACACAGCCTGTTTATGAATCAGCTATGTCTTACACAGTTGTTTTTGCAAACACGAGCTGAGCCATGTCCAATCCAAGCACATAAACACCCTTGAATGACAAAATCAAGGATAATGCTGTTCCTTACACATGTTTGAGGATCCTGCGGTTTGACGACTCCCTCACAAAGGTGTTTGGCAGTCATAACTTTATGCCCTAGATAGATTGAAACAGAGCTATTCATTTATTTGTCTATTTTTGATAACTTATCCTTATAAAGCAGCTGTAGGCTAAACACTAAGATGAATCACAGACAGAGGTAGTTGTTTAGAGTAACATCTGCATAAGCATGTGTCAGAAGGGCTTAAAAAAATAATTTATTTCAGCATTTCATTTAGACAAATAATGCCAACAAAGGGACATTAATAAATAGAAGACAGGTTTCAGAGACCATCAGTTAAAGAGAACTATCATACAGAGAATCTAAACGTATTTAGGTCAAGGTTGGATTATAAATTCAGAAGCTTCTTAATAGACTATTTCCCTATTGATTCTTTTCCTTCTGACTCCTACTGAGTTTGCATCTGTTCCTTTTCTAAGTAGGTAGAACGTGGAATAGATGCAAATATGATGCAGTTTGTTGATTAAATTTTTGGCTGAGTTTATCTGTTGGAAGCCTCACTGTCAGGCAGTCAATTTAATCAAACAATAATCTTCAGTCAATGGTGATCTACAAAAAATGCATCCATGGCACCTTGGGTGTCCTGTATTTATTGAAGATGTATCTCTTTGTTAGTTTAGCACAATTGTCTAAAACTGTTTAAGCAAGAGAATTATTTGTAACAACAGGCAGTACCACATGCAACTTTTGTCCTGTCCCAAGACAATATAGCTTTTCTCTGGGAACAGTTAACAACAGTTAACATCCCTCTAGTCATCCCTCTAGTACAGGCCAGAATATTATTCATTACATTTTGGATGTTCCCTATGGCTATGCAAAAACTTGAACAAATCAGCTCCTTTGCCAGTTCAGTGTTTTATTCTGAGCATTGAAGTTTGTTAGTCAAGCCAATCTGAGTCTGCTTTTTTAGATGTTTTTCTACATCCATGATTAAATGGGAGGAGAAGGAGGAAAAGGAAGAGGATTTTCCTACTGTTTCCTTTTCACTAAGTGCTCCTCTAATCTTAGATAACACAGTATTTTAACCTTCATAAAATATTTAGATAAATTGATGTCAAAAGGAGCAAAAAATTAAATCTGTTAGTATACTCACATTAGAGATAACTGGTTTCCCACAGTAGTAACAGTAAGAGCTAGGGATGAGAATGTTTGTGAATTAGAAACCAGATACATCCTTTTTCTCAGGCACTTTTTTTTTTTATTGTTATTTTGAATGCTCCTGACCCCTATAATGTCCTTCACCTCCTCCCCAGAAGTCACTACCCTTAGTGAAAGACTGGCTGATTTTCAACTTCCTGAGACTAAACAGGCTAAACCCAAATTTTGAACTACCTCACTTTGCCCTGTCAGGCAGGGCATAAGGTTGCCTAAGCCTTTTATTGAAAACCTTTCAGCAATGAGGATCCACAGTGTCCACCAAGCAATCTGTTCTGACATTCCACTAGTTGTTAGGTGTTTTTCTAACAGGCAGCTTTGGGTATATTTGCTATAATTTAGCCCACTGCTTTTTGCCTTATCCACACTGATACAGAGAGCAACTGCTCAGTTGTTCAGCATCTCTTGTGCCTGAACACTACTGCCACAACACACATTGTTCTTTTCATCTTTAATTTAAACATTCTGGTTTCATTCAGTCTTTCTTGACCAGGTTTTCTAGACCTCTCTAGAGTCTCCACAGTAGTTTCAGAATGTTCCTGAAGGGCTGCCAAAACAGAGAAATACTCAGCAGAGGTCTCTTTCTGTGCAAAGCAAAACAAAAATGTCATTTGTCTGTATAATCTCTGCACTTTTCAGAGCAACATGATGTTGGTTACTCATATTGTTCTTGTGGTTGACTATAACCTGCAGGTGTTTTTCTAAAGGACTGACATCAGCATAGTCAATTTTTAGACCTGATTTTTTTTTTAATGCAACTGATTATACATTCCTGAGTGTAGAGCAAAGTATTGTCCATACTGAATTACATATTTTTCACATCAATTTGCCAAGATCATGTCAAACTCTGTGTACGTGTTCCTGGCAGTCCTCCAAACCTTGGTATGATCTCCAGAATTAATAATAACATTCTGTATCAGCCAGATATTAATAAATTTATTAAGTAGATCTGAACCAGGACAAGTCTTGAAGAAACCAAGTTGGTATCCCTTCAATATGACAGTGAAAACATGTTCTCTGAACAAGTTTTTTGTCTACCGATGAGGCTTCTGGCACTATGATAGACTAAATCTGATAGGTTCAATCTTCACTTTTCAAATGAAAGCGCTATCTGACCTGGCCTTGAACATTTTCAAGGAGGGGGTACACAACTTTTCTGGGCAACTGGATTCCTCCCTGCCTTCTTGAGCCTTCAACCAGGTTCTCCTTCTGCACTGGGCATCTTCTCCCCTTGCATCATTTCAGCCTTCTGTTTCAAAGGACTTCTGGCTTTGTTCTTGATCCCAGTGAAGTGAAAGGGAGTTAGCAAAGCTGAGCTTTTTGTGGAATAATGGCCATAAACTAGAGAACCATTTCAGAAGACACTTAACAAGCCATTAATAAATATTCTGGGCCAGTTTTTTTAGTTTTCTTGCAGCTTATGGCAGCTGAATATTTGTAAGTCAGTAACAAGGTCTGGTGCCTGGAAGCATAGCTGCATATGCTTGTTTGCAGACTTGGGAAAGGTACAATCTCCAGTGTGAAGAGGGCTAAATCTGTTCCTACTTCAGCATGATGTGCAGAAAAGATTGCAAGTTTGTTTTTATTTCTATTAAAACTAAACTATACTTCATACACAATGTGATTGTATTTCAGCAACTTGTAGGACCGATTAGACCTGTTTAACAAGATCATAAGATTGTACCTAGACCATAATTTCAAAGTTGGACAGGCCTTTAGAGACATATATTTAATTTTCTAGACTTTACCAAGCTGTCTGCAGTCTTGGAAGAATACAGAATACTAGTAGTAGGTAACCAGTATCTAATTATTTAGGCAATTACATGCTGGTGCCAGTTCTACGTGGTCTTAGTTCTATTAGTATGGCTTAATGGCAAGAAACACATGAAGTCACAGATCTAAAAAGTACCATAATATTTTATATCCAAGAATATATTTTTCTTTTACTTTGTAAAAATCATTATCTTTTCTTTTTTTTTTTTTTTTTTTGAAGGCAGTGTTGACAGGATTCATGAGAAAAATATTTTCAGGGCTTCCCATCTAAAGGAAGTGTTATTTCTCTAAAACAAAGTTTGTTTTATATGAGGTATATTTCCAGTTGATGAAAGAAAATGTGTTTAATGTCTTCTATTTGGCATTCCTGCTTGAAAACATAAATTACCTAAAATATTTTTTTACAAGTTATCTGTTAGTAGTCATAGTTCACTGCCCTCTTGATGCAGTGAGTAAATCTTTAGTGTGAGCTGTCCCTGCCCATGGCAGGGGGGGCAGAATTTGATGATCTTAAGGTCCTTTCCAGCTAGCTGTTCTATGATTCTATGATTCTGCAGAGCTTCAAAACCTGCAATTCACACATCTGATCTGATTTCATTAATTGAGTGACCTTTTTTCAACTTTTGGCTTCAAGCAAATATTGGGCTGCTTTGTCAAAGCCTTTCTCATTTTTCTACTGAAAGGCCTATAGATGTTTGATTTACTTGCAAAGAAGGCTACTCAGATTCAATCCCACCTCTGTTTGTTCTGGAGCAGGGTTTTTAATCCTGGTATGTTCTTGATATCTCATGTAACAATGTGTTCTTTTGGCTATGCTGCTCTCTACTATGCATTTTCAGTGCCTTCCTTCCATTTTTTCATATTGAAGCTATTTCAGTTTGAATTGCAAATGCCATGACAGGTAGAGTTTGAACTCCAGTCTCCCAGCTCAGAGTCCACCAGCCTGTAGAATCATTCTCTTGCATGGTCTAGCATATTCAGTGTCAACTGTCTTATTCATTTTTGCTGAAAGATTTTGTTTCCATAACTACAGTAGTGAAGCTGTAATGCTATCATTCGGGAGCTTATATCAGATAGCTACAGCTTAGCACTGGGCCAGAATTAGACAGCAGTAGAAAGCCTTTAGAAAGTTTTCCCTGTAAAATTGTAACTATTTAAATTTTATTGTTTAAAAGTTATAGGATCATTTCTTACAGTTGAATTCAGCACTCTAATGCAATATGCATTATTAAAAGTTATAATTTTGTTGGAGAAGTAGTTGATTGACAACAGTTACAATAATGTGAGTTACTATCAATTATGAAAAAAATTGTTTAGGTTTGCCTATGTATAGATGCAATCAAAACCTTCTATACTTCATCAGACTTCTCTTTATGGCCTAATCTTGTACTAGATCAAAAGTTCAAGTGCATTCCAGAGAAAATAAACTGAGCCACCTCCTTCCTGGAATTATATGGATTATGTTCTAACACTTCATAATTGCTTTATTGTATTCAACATAATTAGCTGCCAGAGCAAAAAAGCTATTCTGGGAAATTAAAGTAATAAGAGATAATAAGCAAACACCATTGTTTGAGGTTTGTACATCTCTTTCAATTTCCATTTCTCTGAAGTAAAAAATGTCATTAATTGCAATTTTAATTTAAAATATGGAAGCTTAATATGTCTTTTAAATTAAATACAAGGAGCTTATGTTGTGAGTTAAATATTTTCACTTATATTTTAATTTATTGTGGTATGTAGCTTCAGGTTTGATAACCTGAGCTGGTGTTCTTGCAGCTTTATACATTGCATGATGATTTTTTTGTTTTTTTATAAAGACTTATGCCATACAAAAAATATCATAGTAATGTAATATTGTCTTCTAAAAATGTAAGTTGTAAAGCTTACATTCATAAGTGATTCAATACAGATATATCATTTATGATGTTTTCATTTTTGTTTAATGTTGATTTTGCTAATACAAGGTTTACATACTTATGACTTAGGAAAATTTAAGAGCTCATTTGCAGTGCTATCATTTAGAGGAAAAAAAAAGAAGTGACTGAAAAAGTTGTAAAATATTTTATTCTCATACTCTTGTTTCTAACTCATGGGAGAAATAGATTTGTAAAGTGAACTGAGAAAACAGCATATAATTGCATGTTATACAGGTTTCAACTTGAGAGCAAAATCAATGATATTAGAACTTAAAATATCTTTGTCTAAAACTATATTCTAGACAAAGGATGTTTTGTTGTTCTTGTACTTTGTCTACGTTTTGAATCAAACACTAATTCAAAAGACAAACTTTTAAAGTAAGCTATCTAGATGAGCAAGTGAAGCAAAAGATTACCAAGTATCACAATACAGTTATGAAAAATTTACTCCTGTTTTATGGTTATTGTCTATAATAATTTCATTCTTTTAACTATTTCGACTTCTTTTATATGTTGAAACACTTATTTTTAAAAATGTAAGATAACAGAAGAGGAAGAAACTGATACAAATATTGAATTTAAATATCTCTGCACAAATTTAAGTCTACCTGAACAGATGAATTAACCATAATATTCAAATTTGTTTTAGCTAACTATTAATAATACAAAAGTGTCAAAGATAAAGATTGATTTACAACAACTCAAATGTTATTCTAAAACTAGTTCCAACACAATAACAAAACTTACCTCTTTCCCCCCAAAAAAATGTAGAATATTCCATTATATTTTAGTTTCCTGAAGAAACAAAACAAACTTTCATTTGTTGAGGGTCTTGAGAGTCAGTTGTGCTGAGTCATTACATTTTAGAAAATTGTTTAAAGTTCTGCTAAATTCACAATACAGCACTGTGTCTTTCATATTGGTATACATCTGCTTCTATTTCTCATGTACTTCAAGGAAGATAATTTCCATGAAATCTTCATCTGGTTAAATGCAACAAATCATTCCATTGTCAAAACACAGCAAAACTCTGTCAAATATTGCTACAGTTTATTGAATTAGAATGTTCTAAGCAAACATTCTCTGGAGCATATAGGGGTTGGCAGTGGACAGTCTGAACAGGAAAAATCAGCTAGACAGTTGACCAAGGAGACAATGCAGAGGTTGGAGGAAAAAATCTTAAACTCTGACCATAAATATCTTCCAGCTACCCCCAAAAGAAGAATGTATGCTAGAAAATCAGTAGAGTCTGGGAATAGGCATACTGACCATGTTGCTTAAATGAATAAACAAACACTTGCTGGTCTATCTGAAAACCAGTCTCATTGCTGGTATGAACTCTCATCAAGGTTGTTTAGAAGTTTCCCATTGTGTAGCACTCTTTCTTGTTGCAGCAACATTGGCTAACTATTAAATGCCTCCACAGGCATTCACTCATTCTCTCTCCTCAGTAGGGTGGGAAGGAAAATGCAAAAAAACTCAAGAATGAGAAAGTTCATGGGTTGAGAAAAAGACATGGACATTGATTCTTAGGTACCATCAAAAGCAAAGCAGATTTGACTTGGGGGAAATTAATTTAATTTATTGTCAAGTAAAACAGATTTGGCTAGTGAGAAACAAAAACAAATGCTGAAATGTCACTTTTCCTCCAGGCTTAACCTCACTCCTTCACTCCAGACACATCTACCCAGCTCCAGATGTGTAGGGAGGCCTGGTGTGGGAACAGGGCTCATCTGTGCCCTACAGCGGGTCCTTTTTGGAAACAGCTGGAATAAACTAGGTCCAGCATGGGGCAGCCCCTTGTCTCTCTTCATAAGGCCATGCTTGCAGCCTTGCCTTGCAGCCAACACGCTGACATTTACACCCCATACACTCATTGATTTTGACTTTACACTGAACACTATACTATTTCACTTTTTTGCCGAAAAGCCTTTTTTATAGTACATACTATGATATCAACACAAAAAAAATTGTGAAGATAATGGTTTATTCCTAGAAAAAGAATAACTTTAAGAATTTGGAAGAAAAATACGTCTACTCATTTCAATATAATTATTCACAAATATTTGCATATGTCAGAATAATTCCCTTTTCAATGATATCAGTAATGTAGATTGTAACTCCTGATGACTGAAACCAGAACTGTTACACTAAAAGGCAAATAAATCTGCATTGCTACTGTAAAAAGTAAAAGCTTTGTTTGCTTTATGCGTTTACACAGAATGAGTCAGTTAAAAGGGCTTTTCTTTTAGTGATTACACAAAAATGGTGTTTCTGAGTTTTAATAATATTTTGGTTTAAGCTTTGGGTGAAAGTTCAGATGATATTGTGTTTTTTCGCACCAATTCACCTGCCATCTCAAGTCATCGTCTAGAAGCTTGAGACTAAAACGGTCTATTGAGTAATCTTCTCTGGTTCTCTGGTCTTATTTCAGTTCTTACACTCAATAGATTTCATTTGATTTTAGGGTTGAGTGCTAGTGCTCTACCATTTCATCTGTTCAAGAAAAATGTTGAAAAGGTCATTTCCGTAGTTTCGCTGCATGATAAAGACTCAAACACTAAATCTGGACTTGCTAGTAACTGTTTTCCTTTGTCTCTGAGGTAGGTAATGAGATAGGATAATAATAAAGAGGTTAGTTTGCCTTCAAAATGTCTTGAAAGGTTTTAATTTTTTATTTGATGGGATATTCTAGAAAGCTGAAAGAAATACACTTTTGTAGCATCTCTAACTACAGTAGCAGACTCCTTGGAAAGGTTTGTTACTATAGTGGTAGGACATTTCAAATTATCTTTGAGGCAAAGATTGCATTGCATTTAAAGTAATGTGCAACAGAAAGGTAAAATAAAAGTAGAAAGGTAAAATGAAAATAAGCCAGGTTGGATGGAATCTTGGGCGACATGGTTTTGTGCAAGCTGTCCCTGCCCATGGGAGAGGTTTGGAACTAGCTGACCTTAAGGTCCTTTCCAACCGTAACTTTTCTGTGATTCTGTGATACCGGTATTATAGAAAAGTCCATATTTGTTTGCTGCATAAACATCATTTCCTGACAAGATTCTTGGAAACACAGCACATATTTACAAAAAATGTAGGACTCTAGGTTTGTTACGATACTCAGTACCAGAAGGAATCCATTCCATTCTGGAAGGGAAATTTTATGGTCAGACAAGCTCATCCACTTTTGGTTTTGTGCTTCAAAACAGACAAGCAATAGAACTTAGTGTCTGTAGCTTTCCCTCCTAAATATCCATGTCAAGGCTGTAGCTGCATACCTAAATGGAACTTGAATTTGATCTTTCTCAGCAGTTTTTTGTCTAGCTTCTACAGAGTAAAAAATTAAAATGTAATGCCATGTGAGTCAAGAAGGACAGATATAATGACTTAATGGTTCTTTTTTGCCTTAAAGTCTGTAACTCTGGTTGTAAGTCTGACTTTACTGTAAGCCATGACGGAAAGCTCCATTATTTCTGATGCTGTTTTCCCAAGGGTAGACATTTTATGATGAAAGTGGGAAAATATAAACATAATTATTATTTTTCTTTCTTTTTTTTTTCCTCTCCTTGGTATACAGGTCTAATGGATGCGGCTAGGATGTAGTTAGCTTCCTTCTTAGCAGTCCATATGGTGCTGCGTTGTGCATTTGGGGCTAAGACAGTGTTGATAACACACCAATGTTTTGGCCACTGCTGAGCAGTGTTTACACAGTGTGAAGGCTTTCTCTTTTTTCCCCCTGGCCAAAACAGGCTGGGGTTGGGAGTGGACACAGCTGAGACATCAGACCCAAATTGACCAAAGGGACATTCCATGCTACATGACATCATGATCATCAATAATAAGCTCAGAGAAAGGAGGAAGAAGGGACATCTTTGGTTATGGCATTTGTCTTTCCAAGCAGCCGTTACATGTGTTGAGGCCTGGGCTCACAGGAAGTGGTTGAACATTACCTGCTAATGAGAAGTAATGAGTTAATTTATCTTTGTGCTTTGCTTGTGTGGGCAGCTTTTGCTTTCTTTATTAAACTTTCATTATTTGAATTCTTGAGTCTTTTCACTTTCATTCTATTTTCTTCTGGTCTTTTGGGAGTGGGCACTAAGTGAGGGATCCTGTGGGTGTTTTGACTGCTGGCTGGAGTCAACCCAGTACAATTTGTAATTATGGTCTTCTAGCCATATTCAGTACCTTAACCAGGTGATCCACAAGTAAGGTTGCCTAGCAAATTTGGATCCTGTTTGGTTGATTTTATTCAGTATGAAAATACACAAAGCTATTAAGTTGATATTATGAGCAATTACAAGTTCAGCAGAATATACTTAATCCAATAATTTTACACAACTGCCTTTTTTAATATACTATAAACAACAGGTTGAAGCACTAATCTGCCTATTCATATTCTGTCAGGAAAATAAACTGCACAAGCCTTAGTCCTTCAAATTCAAAGTGATGTAGAAGCTGATGATATTTTATTTATATATAACAAGAAATCATTTAAGATTCACTTGCATAGATTTTTTTTAAGCAAAGATAAAAAGTAAGAAAAAAAAGAATGGAATCTCTTATGTGCTTTCATTTTGAATTTGTGCACAAAAAATATTTATAGGAGTCTCTAGCACAATATTTAATTCCAATTCACTAACAAAGTTGTTAAAGTAATGTCTCTAGGTTTTCTTTGTTTTCCACAGCCAAACAAAAGAATACCTCAGAAATATCTTAAGTCAGTTCAAAAACTTTATAGCTTTAGGTAAAATATTGTTCTTTTAATGAAACCTAGCAACTGTCTTTGAGAAAACACTGAAATTATTATGAGCTTTTCAAAAGCTTATCTTAATACAAAGTTTAGATAGGTTTTTAAATATATACTGCATTCCACAGGTGGGACTCATTTGCTATATTGAGAGTATCATTAGAGTTACCTGTCATCAGAGTATTTTTGCTCTGTGATGATCAAATATGATTTCAATTTTTATGGAGTGGGTAAGAAAGACTGGAATTTTGGAATACATCTGAACAGGTACAAGTATAAATAGATTAATATTTCCAGATAGCAACAAAATCCAGATAGATACAAAACTTGTCTATTGGAGAAAATAGACCAAATTTATCTGGATTAGAGGAAATTAATTATTTGCCTTTTTTTTTTCTAATCTGTTCAAACTACATTATGAAGAACTGCTGTAATAACTTTTCCTTTTGCATCTTTGAGACAAATAGTTGACGCACTGCATGACTGCTACTTTTGATTCTAATTTATTGCATTCATCAGACAATTGAAACCTTTTTAGCTTTCCCAAGTCACCCAGTATGGGCAGCAGTTTGCACATGACCAGTCCTTTAAATGTAGAAAACTCCTTGAATCAAAGCTAAATCATTTCTTTGATTTCAGCATGGCTTCAGTAAGGGCAAACTGTGCCTCAGAATTTGGTGGTCTTCTCTGACAGGGTTATAGCTTTGGTGGAGAAGAGAAGAGCAACAGAATCCATCTATCTATCTAGACTTGTGCAAAGCATTTGACACTGTTCCTCATGACATCCTTGTCTCTAAATTGGAAAGGCCTGGATTCGTCAGATGGACCACTTGGTAGACAAGGAATTGGCTGAATGGTCACTCAACGAGTTGCAATCAACAGCTCAATGTCCAAGTGGAGATCAGTGACATCATCCCAGGCCCTTTTTTTTTACCCCATCCACCACTTCCTCACTGGATTGTTGAGGAAGCTTTCTGTTCCTCATCACTCATCACAGTGGTGAGGACAGGAGGGTGAGAGACAATCGGTGCAGAGGTACAGACTGAGTATAGCTTGAAATCTTTCCCCAGAACAGCAGTGAGGCAATGGAGCAGGGTGCTCTGAAAGGCTGTGTCACCTCTTTCATTGGTGAGATTCAGGCCCCACTTAGATGAAGCTGTGAGAAGCTCAGAGCTGCCCCTGGGGGGGTTGAACTAGAGACATCCTGAGGTCCCTCCCAACCTGAATTATCTCATGATATGATAATCTAAATACAGAAGTATACATAAGAGGGAGGGGTATATTTTGCTTTGCATACAGGTTTATATATTTCATATAGCATTTAAACCTTTTTCACACTCATATAGGGCAAAGACATTTTCATTAATTGCAGCAGAAGACTAGAAATCAATATTTTGGCTAGCAGAAGGCATAATCTTTTTTACATTATTTTTGCTATTCTCTATTTATTTATTTGTCATTCAAACTTTTGTAATGAAAACCATTTGTAGAAATCTTTTCTGACAGCACTTATTAGATTCAGCAAGCTTCAGAAAATAAAAGTCCCTTAACAGCAACAGCAAGAAAATCTAAAACAGTGACTTTGAAGTTGATTTGTAGATACTACAGCAATTTGAAGAGAACAGATTTGTTTGCATTATATCATTTCCCACCCAGCATAGTGTGTGCTTTCATTACAAATATACTCATTGGGCTGTGCTGAAAATAGTCACAACCCAAGTCCGAGTTAGGTCCAAAGGAGATCTCTTGTGTGTATTGAGAATTGGAACGAGGGCCTCCAGCTATACGGAATATGTATAACAGTACCCTGACAATAGTATTCACCTTTGAAAGTGCTAAGAATTTATGTTTATTATGCCTCACTGGATTAGAGTGGAACATAGAAGAGAATGTATCAGAAATTAAGGCAAAGCTGGGACAGAGACTAAAAGATTACTGCAAAGAGAAAACACATTTTCTAGCAAACTGTTCACTGTGCAATACTGTTAGGTAAGAATGCTAAAACAATAAAGTCATTTGAGTATATTTTCAAGAACTTCAAGCACTAGTGAGTACAGCTGAACTGAAATTCTGCTCAGCAGAACAATGTTAATTTTTTCATATTCAGAAAGACTTGTACCCTTAGGGGCTACTACCCTAAAATATATACCTCAGTAAATAAATTACATGGCTGAAAATAAAATGTGGAAAAAACCTGAGGAAGCCCCCAAGCCAAAGTTACAGCAAATTAATATAAATATATTAATTTCAGCTATTGATCAAGACTGGCACCAAGAAGCTTATGTACTGTTAAACATGCAGACTGATTCCATAAAGAATTGCATGCATTTCACACATGAGAGGAGTTCATATTCATTACATTTACTTAGGTGTATAAATTAAAACAGAATAATTGGAGTGATGATACTATTTCTTGGAAGCCATTAAAATAATAATAAAAAAGTTTTACTGAGCAGTACACTGCATATAGTAATTCTAAAAAAATCCCAATCAAACAAACAGAAAGTATCCCACCCCAAAATGGGACTGTACTGTTCTGATAGAAGCAACTCAGAAAGGATGACTTCTATAGAAAAAAAACAGCTTTTCAGGAGGGAAAATAAATTATTTTTATTATCAGAGGGCTGGTTCACCTCTCTTAAGAGGGGTGTTTGTTCTGGAAAAGAGAAGACTTTAGAAAGACATTTGGAGCAGCCTTTCAGTACCAAAACGAGTCCTACAAGAAAGCTGGAGAGGGACTTTTTACAAGTGCATGTACTGATAGAACAAGGGGTAATGGCTTTAAGCTGAGAGGGCAGATTTAGGTTAGATATTAGGAATATATTCTTCCCTATGAGAGTGGTGAGGCACTGGCACATGTCACGCAGAGAAGCTGTGGCTGCCCCATCCCTGAAAGTGTTCACAGCCAGATTGGATGGTACTTTGAGCAACCTGGTCTAGTGGGTGGTGTTCCTGCCCATGGCAGAGGGACTGGAAATAGATGGTCTTTAAAGATCCCTTCTAACCCAAACCATTCTATGATACGGTTCTATGATGAGACTGAAATATTAAAGTTGAAAATCAGTAAAATATTATGACAAGTCACACAATGATTTTTGTTTCTTGTTGAGAGCAACTGATTGAAAAAATTAAGTAGTGTTAGTAGGAGATCACAAGGGGACTACGTATTACTGCAGTAATACAAGTCTGAAAAAGATAATTCAGTGGAGAGGACTTCCTGTAATAAAAAGGAAGCATACATGCTACTGACAAGGTATCAGAAATAGCGCACATACAATTCAAATCACATTAACAAAACTAATAGATGTAATGTGAGAATATGAAATGAAAGATTACTTGAATGACAAGGGGGACGAAGCCTCAAATTTAGAACAGGGAATTGAAAACATGTTTTTCAGCCTACAAAAACAAACACTGAGAAGGATCTGAGTAACACCTGTAATATCTTAATGGAAGAAGGATGAGAAAAGTTAAAAAAAAAACTCAGAACAACTTAAGAGATAGGAGACATTTGAATAAAAGCTAATACTTATAACCTATGAATATGCATATGAACAACGAAGCTGGACATTTTAATAAGGAGGTTATGAACAGTAGCTCCTTACAAAATCATTGGAAAGAATTGTAAAATGTGAGCCTTTGCAAAACAAAGTTACAGTGGATTGCAAGTTGTATTGTAAGCTATAGCTTCTTTACAGGTAACAGTGGCATCTGGACTATCAGTGAGAATGTGAAGAGTATAATATAAATATTAAAGAGAAGTCAAAAACCTCCCATACTTTTCATCTCTGTTTTTTATTCCTCCATCTTAAATTGCTTGTTCCTCTGCTTTCAGGCCCATGCTCCTCGTCTTTATCCAGTTAAAATCCACACTGATTTCAAAGAGTGTTGACTATATCCTCTTAACACACAACATTCTTTGAGTTTTCTTTTTTTTTTCTAGAAGTGATCAAAGGTAAATGCACTGTCTTATTCTCTTGGCAGTTAAATCTGTGCAAACTGAGAGTTAATCAACTGAAATACTATTATAATATGCTCTAGTTTCCTTTCTATTTAGGTCATGGAAAATTTAATACTGGTTTTAATAAGAGACTGATTAATCCAGGAAGGAATCATTTTGAAAATTTCACCTTTGAACTACCATGGGGTAAAAGCAACTTCTAAGGTACATATGCATCTGTCATAACTGAGTTTAAAATTCTAAGCAATATTAAGCAGAGTCGATTATTTCTGATTTTGGATAGAGCTAATGAGAGCTCAGTGTTTCTGATTTTGAAGTTAAATTCTCAACTACATTACTTCATCACTTCATTTCAAAACCAGAGCAACAGAAGAGAAAATCCACTTTGAATTCATGTCCTGGATAAATTTACAAAGGTGAAAATGTAAAGGTTTCCCGTTAAATACCAGTAAAACCTAACTTTCACACTTCCAAATTCCAGGAATATATTTTTTTTTTCATGTGATTAGCTACCTGTATTAATTAGCCAACAATTGCTGAGAAGGCCATGGGATCATGGGCTCAGAACGTCACAGTGCTGTCCAAGGTTCTGTATTTCAGAGGAAATTCTTCATTGCTGGGTTGGGTTCCATAGGTTTTGTTTTGCTTTTATCTCCCAAGTATACAATGATATATCATATCAGGCAGAGATGACTGTGGTTTCTCAATACAATCCTGCTCTTTTTCTTTCTAATGTTCTTCTCTCTCTCTCCAGAAACAGATTCCAATCTCTTTATATTCAAATTTACTAAATGCATAACATGTTTAGCTTGATCTCATTACCAAGAAATTTTTTATACTTTTTCACATTACATTTTTCTTTTCAGTTACTTGCATGAGTAAAATTTTCAATAGAAGTAAGCTCATGTTATTTTATTTCTAAAAAATTGTCACATAAAAAATCTTATTAATCAAATTGTGGTTAACAGAATTTCGCATGTAGTGCTCCAAAGTGCAAGTGGTGTGAGAAATCCCAAAGAAGCATTTTAAAATATTTTAATCAAGTTCTATTCTAATTACATCAAATATGAGAAAATAAGTACTTTGGTTTTATTATTGACTTAATAACAGTAAATCGGAGAGAAGGTTCCTGAGTGTATTTTAACAGCATTTAACACCTTTTCAGAAGTGTTGTCTTATGCCATATAGTACATAAATTACATGCTCAAAGCAAAAGTGGAGGTAGAGAATAACCTACATAGATACAACAAAGAAATGTTAACTACAGGTGACCAGGTTTCTCTCTGCCTTAGGCTTTTTTTTTTTTTTATAATTGGCAAATATAATACATTGTTATTGACAAAAAACAGCATCCAACTGTCCATAAATAAGTTTCCTAGCCAAAAATACCTCTATAACATTCTCTGCTGAATTAAGGTTCGGAAAGAATCAAAGATAAAAGTTAATTATGAAAGAGATTCAATTTAGCTGGAAGCTGCAGAAAAAAACATCCTTTGGCTAGTGTTCAGAATTCCTTAAATCTTGTGTTAATAATGTAAACTGGGCACAGGTTTCTCGACATGGGGTATTTTGTGAATTTCAGATTATTA
Organism: Melopsittacus undulatus; assembly: GCF_012275295.1. Lineage (NCBI taxonomy): Eukaryota > Metazoa > Chordata > Aves > Psittaciformes > Psittaculidae > Melopsittacus > Melopsittacus undulatus. The sequence continues at coordinate 12,858 of NW_022994450.1, read as the reverse complement.
ATGTGCCAGACATATGGATAAAACAACTTAAAACGTACTTTTCTGTGTTCCAGAAGGTTTGATGTAGCTGTGCCAACTTGCATTGGTTTAGAATCTGGGACTATCTCTTTTTTTTTTTCATAAGAGTTCTTGACAGTAATCAAGCTAGTAGATATTTTTTATATGCTACATTGACTTCCTTATTGTTGTGTCTAAGGTATTTTTTCCTTTCTCTTTCTTGTCACATCTGTTTAATTTCTGTTGTCTCTGCTGCAATAGAAATTGATGGTATGTGTGTGGCAATGAAGTGCAGACAGAGCATGTCTGACCTTGAATTATTCTGCTTAGTGCATAAAAGCTTTGGTTCTAGTGTACTGCCTGAGATCTTGACATTACACAATCAGGAAAGTGATCTTAACTTTTATGAATAAAAACCCAAAAACCCTGAGAAGTAATAGGCCAAACAACATGGAAACTCTACTATCATCTGACTAATTTTCATCTGCTTATCAATCATAATGCTTTGACAACTCAGAAAAAAAATAGGTTTTTTTTCAGAAGTACAAAATGGTGGGTTTAATTATTCAGTATTATTTTGATAATTCTAAGTAGGTTTGCCTTTTTTTGTCATAAATCTGAAATGACATCTACAGATCAAAATATGAGGTAAATATCTTTAAACATCTAGTCACTCATGGCAAAGGTAAACTTTTAGTGTTTCTTCTTGTTGTTTCTTTTATGAACATCTATGCTCACTGTATTTTCAAAAGTGTGAAGACCAAATTCCATATATTTATTTTACTGATTTGACCCATGGCAGGTTTAATGACATTTTCAAACCTTTTTTTATTTTTTGTTTTTCAGAACAAGAGGCAGGTGTGGATTAGCCACATGCCTAACACCATTACTGAAGTCCCTGTAAAGCAGCAAAATACAAAACATTTTAATTTATATTTGCCATATACATATTAATTGCTATATATATAAATATTACATGTTTATGTTTCATAATAAACATAATAAAGGACATCAGGCATGTATTATTGCAAAACATTAATTCAGAACAACTTAGTACAATCTTCATATATTACAGAATATACCATGTATATACTAGTTTTATGCTAGTTTTGTGTCTTTTTCAAAGCATTGATAGTGTAACTCAAGCTACACACACACACAAAAAAAAATAATTCTAGAAATGTTCTGTCAGATGTTATGCCAAGTTACTTGACATGTTAAGTGCTGCAGTATATGGTTGTCTCACTTTTGTATGTGAAATGATTGTGTAGAAAACATGGAAGTAAAGGATATTCAGTCATTTATCCACCTTCACAAAACCCTGAACTTTTCTGTCTCATTATATTATGCTGTCTGTAGCAACAGCTGCCTTCCTGTATGATGGATAGCTTTTATATTGTCCTTCATTTTAACCTGAATAAAATTATTTTGCCACAAGTCAGTATATTCATACGAGAAAAAAAAAATTCAAACTCTGTACTGATTTCACCCTCATGGGTGTAAACAAGGATTCAAACCTACCATATAGGACAAATCATGCTGACCTTGTCCTATTAATTTTAAAGAGAACAACAGTGATAAATATATAAAGGTCTTAAAGGTTTTGTTGTGATTTTTTAACCAGTCTATTTTTTTCAGACTAAGCTCTTGCATCATTCTGACTGAACTGTCTCAGCCTGCTTTTCTTACTAGCTCTCTGAAACTTTCACAAGGACAAAAGACCAGTTGTGACATTTGCAGTTCTTGTCAATTGATCTGCTGAACTGAGAAGAAAAACCCATGTAACTGCACCAAAGTTCCAGGTAAACCTCATGTTCTCAACTTGTGTGGGTGGATATAACATCATTCTTTTTGAAACAATGGTGATTTCTGATCCCATTAAGTGCATCATGCTCTCTTCATTTTACCTTAATGACTGATTACAGTTTTTCACAGAACACTTCATCAGTGCTGCTCTATAATTCATCAGAGCTGAACAGAACTAGGAATTTGCCTTTTCGATCTTTATTCAAGATAATTATTCAAAAATTATTTGGGACATAAGAGGTCAATATTCTATGCTCTATTTAAACACCTTGCATGCAGCACCCACATTTTATGTCATACTACTTATGTACTGAAAATAACTTGCATATGAATTAACTCCATTCATCCATAGATTAGATTAATACTGTCATGTAGAGGAGGAATAGTTACCCACAAATAGCAAACAAAAAAAAATTAACGCCCTCCAATAGAGACCAATTGACACATACCTTCTGGTAACACTGACCACATCATTGATTAGTCTGTGCCTTTGTTATGCGACAAAGCTTTTCCACTTTCATTATATGTCGTATAACAGCAGTCATACCATATATACGGCTCTTTTTTTTTTTAATTTGCTCTCCTAATATCTTCAGTTTTGGCAAGAGCAGCACTTCCCTCACAGATATAATGAGCAAGCATTTTTTTGTGTGTGTCCCAAGATGTTAAAACCTCATTATCCTATTTATTTTTTTGTGTCTGCAAGCCACTGGTATATATTTTGACTTTGCTGTTATAGAGACAGGAAATAAATATTCTAATTTTTGTACTTATTGCTATGGTACATCAAGCTAAAGACCCCAACAAAATACTTTCAGAAGTGATAGTAAGAGTAACTTTCCATGTTCAGTTTCACAGTAGCACACTAAGATTGCTCTTTCAAGCAGTTATATTAAGCACAAAAATTACATCCTAGATTCTAAGAGATTGTTATATTCACTCTTGTCCTGTTAAGCTGAGCACAGTGATTATATAATCAATTACACCTTGATTTTATAATAGTGTGCTTGTATATCTTGCTGTGTTAGAATCCTCCTAAGCTGTCATTTTTTTTTTTTTTTTGCACAGGATTTTTCTATTAGAATTATATAAATAAAATAACATTCAAGAACCAGTGAATATATAAATCAATAGATAAAATTATTTTAAAACCTTAATTTAAATATATGAATTTGGTTTTCTAGTATAACTTTTCTTTCTTCCTAGTGATATCAGAGCAGTTAGAGGCCTTTAATCTTGTTTTCTCACAGCTCTCAAGAACTGTATTTTTTCTTTTTCAATGGTCAAGAAAATCTATTTCTTGCTATATTGCCCTTTTGTGCTGAGAATGACATTTTGGCAGAAGCAGTATTTAAAGAAAAGAAACCTGTCTTTTAGATACAGCTGTTTACTTTTCACAACTGAAAGCCAGTATGGGTACATGATGTAATTCTTTCCTTCAGAGACTTGTTGGTGATGCATGTGTTAGGCATGGAAGAGTTAATAATTGAAATTAAGACATTCCTGAAAAACTACATGTTTTCTCCAAGGTTTAGGCACTTTAAGCTTGAAAATACTAAGAGAAATATTTTGATGTTGCTGAAAAATATTCTTTTATGTTCATTTCCCTATAATGTTTGCTCCTTAATGGAAAAAATCCTTCTGCTGATTTTTCATTTCTTTTCCATGAGTTCTGTTGTTCTCTGAAAGCATCATCTGGATTTAAGTATTTAATAAAATAATATGGGCACTAAATAACCAATTTTAGAAAAAAAAATCCCTCAAACATTTGTGAATGCATTATATATCCTGAAATTTGTGTTTTATTAGAAAATTATATATAGACTGCTAAAAATAAAAGCAGCAATAACAAAACAAGCATCAAAAAAAAAATCCAACAGGTTTGTTTGCATTATTCTGACTTTGGTGCAGAAAGTTCCTCTAGAAGCACAGAATCTCAAATTTAATGGAAGTTAAATGTTTTTAAAAAAGAGAAAAAACAACAAAGTGTAAGGATAAATACCACCTCAAAAGTCTGCCCTCCAGAATGTCATTGGAATTGGGTTGAGAGGATGAGCAAGAAATTTGTCAGAATATTATTTTCAGAAAAGTATAATTATAAAGTGATTTCCTCTGCTCTTAAGATATTACCTGTGCAAACTTTTCAATCTTGAACAGTAGTTCAAAGGATCAATCCAAAGAAGTACAACACAAGTTAAGGAGCAATTAAAACTAAGCTAATTTCAAATACGTGAAGAAAGTATCATTATTAGGAATTTCTAAGCAATCATAGAGGGTTAAATGCCTGTTGTACTGCGTGAAACTTCAGTCACTGTTTGAACTCCATGAGAGCTTTGCAATTGCCTCTCAGTGCACTGAGGATTTCACTCACTAGTTTTGATTCCTTGTTAACAGACTACAGGATATGAACAAAGGGAAATGCTAACAAATTTGTTAGGATGTTCAAGGAAAGCTGAGAATATAAGGCTATAGCCACTTGAGCAAGTCTCCTACTTCAGCAGTTTCTACAGGTTTATTAGACTGGAGAGTGATGCTTCCTTGAGACTGAATCACTTCAAAAGCACTTTCTAACTACAAAGAACCCTGTTTCAGTAGTCCAATAATTAAACAGGATTCAGTCTGGATGATTGAATGAGAAGTGATTGAAGGGCTTTAAAAAAACTATGCAACATTTTGGGTCATCAAGTTTTCTTTCAGAATTAAACAGTAAAGGACAGAATATTTTTACAATTGTGAATGACTGGCACATTTATATATATACATATATTAATAGCAACAAGCAATCAGACTACATTTGGTGTGAAAAATAAACATAAGATGTGTTCAAGTCATATGTCATAAGATTGTTTAAGCTCCTCTTTTACTCCTTTAATTCTGTTGCATTACTGCTGCTAAGTTCAGTGGCTTTAACACTGTTAGAACAGAGTAGAAGTTGCTTTGAATTACATTCTATGAAAAATTGAAGGCACTGCCAAAGATTGACATGAAACAATGAAAGCAGTCTGGTTTTGACTATTATGCTGGCAACAAGGAAAATATGAGAAAGAACACCTTCTTTTAAACTTGATTATTGCGTTAATGTGACAAAACCTGTTTGCTATAAGATGAAGTACTAAAACATGGTTATATTGCCAGGCTAAATCTTCCTGAAAAATTCTGTATGTTTAAGGATTTGTCTCAGACAGCTGAAGTTCTATTTAGACATCGCTGCAAGTGATAATAGCACACTACAAATGAAATAAATAGGTACTTATTTGTGGTTGAGAGTCAATTTCTTTAACACAAGCTATTTGATAAGATCTAGCATATCTCCCCTAAGTCTCCAGATGCTACTTGAGAACTGCATATGTCACCTCTTCACCTAGCGTCCTGTCTATCAACCACTGGGCAATGTCTCAGGGACAATAGGCTATGAGAAATATTTCTTAGTGATGATGGTTAGATGGACTGGCTCCTGCCCCCTGAGTCCTAGTATAAAGGTGGGATACAGACAGTCCATTGTCCAAGTTCCTTTCATCAACGGGACGGATTGTTTTTTTTAAGCCCTTTTCTGGGCAGACAGGAATCTCCTTGCAGCCTGTACACTATGTATTCATGACACAGTGCAAATCATTTTTCCTTAGGCATATATACAGAAAACATGGAAGAAAACTAACTCAAAGCTTGTTAGCACTTGTAACTCTGAATTTGTCTGCATTGAGGATGAAGGGTGAGGCCTGAGACAATGGCTGGAAAGCCTGGCTGTCACTGCTTTTTCTAGCAAGAAGATAGAAGAGGTATAAGCAGATTTTCCCCCGGAGAAGCTGCTACCTGCCCTGGATTTTCAGGTCTGTGGCATAAATTAAGGACACCTTAAAATCACACCTACAGGGCAGTGGAACCCTGTGTATGTAAGAGCTTTTCTTTTGAGAAGAGCAAGTCAAGGATCAGAAAAATAAACAGGATGCTGACACAGTATTAGAAATCTGCTAACAACAATAGTTTTGTTCACATATTTAATTTGAGAAAAAATAACTTTAACATTTTATATTGAAGGTTCCTAATGATTCCTAATAAGAATGATCCCCAATAGTAACTATATCTAGGCCAAACTGTATATGACTTGTTATTTCAGATCAGGGTTCAATAAAAAAGGTGTTCTCCATGGAGTGCTTAAAAGAAACATTTTAAAATAAAAAGCCTCCCTGCCAGTGTAATTGCTTTTAAACAATGTACCACATTATAACATAAGTGTTATTTCCTGACACTGAAAAAAGCAAGGGTTTCAAGATTCAGAGTTGAGCTGCACAGCTCTGCTTCAGGTTTCTACTTCCATACTATATCCAAGTTCTGCCATGTGTAATGTTAGGGTACTGAAAGGACTCATTCTAGATTTTGATCTGAGAACATGTGTCACTGAATGTATCTCCAGGAGAGTATAAGTCACATGCCAAAGCCAGGAGGCCCTTTGTCTTTACCACCATGTACCACACTTTCATCCTGCCACTCATAGACTCCTTTTGCTACCGTTCTCTCAAGACTTAAAGTGGCCAGTGAGAGTGGTGTTAGAAGAGTGGAAAATTAATACTCTATATAGAAGGAGAAAAATTAGCATTTTTGAAAAACTGTGAAACAATTTTAAATTAAACCAAAAGAAATAAAAAATTGTAATATGCAATTCACTGTTCAGTAATGTCCAATGTATCTCATAACATCACATCTAAGTCATGACTCAATGATAGCTATGCCTCACACTTACTCTTTTAGAAAGAGGTAAATGTTTCTGGTGATACAAAAGAAAAACTTTCAGACAAGCTATTGCAAATATATTACTTTGCATGAGAAAAGATTTTTTCTCCGACCGTGGGAAGTAGCCATTGCATGTAGCAAAATCATTAAATTAGATTCTCATAGCTTCTGCCATAAAATCATATAGACCTTTTTAAAATTTACCTATCCAGTGAGTCAAGTACTTGCTAACAAAAGTGCTACATTCTTTTTTGTGTCACATGAAATGGACAATGTTTTTTAAATTTTATTTTAGCTTAACATTTTCTTCCCCTCTAAGTCCTATACAAGTAAAAATATAGATTAAATCCTTGTGATCTGATGACATAAATGCTTGATATGAAAGATCATCCTCTTATCCTTTAAAATCTTCAAATACCACCCCATCAAATAAAGTTCTGCATTTTAAAGTTTTGTCTGAAGCAGCATCACATGTTAGCTGGTTACCATACAGTCAGTCATATAACATATGCATTTAGGTAAAACAGAATGCAATTAAGTGCATAAGTTACCATTGTGTTCTAAGTGGGGATCAAGCAGCATGTAGCAATCTAGTTACCTTTTAGAGCACACCAAATGCTTCTACTATTCTACATCTAAGCACTTTTACTGTTTAAAAAGCAGTTAAGGTAATCTAATAGAATTTTCTTTTCATTTGCATCTGTTTTGAGCAGATGATGCAGAAGATAAATGCTGGCTTTTACAGATTATTTTATAAGAACATTATGGATCTTAGAAGAAAATCAACACATAATCATGAAATCTGTGATATAAACATTTAAGGACCTCGGATAAGTGCATAAAACCTAAATATGCTGGGGGTTTAGAGAGGCTTATGGATTTTGGTGGTTATCAGTGTAAATTTTTTTTTGAAGTTAAGACCTACAGTTTCCATTAAGCTTAAGGTTTTACATATAAGTTAGACCACCAGACTGTTACAGTGTGATATCTTCACTTTATATTATTTTTTAGTGAGAAATTAATTTCATAGCTGATTATTTCTTTGAAAATCTGTCGGATCGTATTTGCTCATTGCATATCTGTTTGCATTAAAGGAACTCAAAGTGCCAAAATATTCACAAAACATAATTTTCAAAAGTAGACTGGGAGACTCATTTACAGTAATTGGGTTTCTCTGGGTCACTTCTGTACAGATGGTACAAACATCTTTCCTCACCATTAATTTTTTTTATCAGTTATTCTTTTATTTGCTTTGTTCTAGTATCCACTCTACAGCTTTTACACTCTATGCAACAAGCTGTAATGAAATTATTGTAACCTCACCTTGGTTGCAGGAAAAAAAGGCAAATAATAATATGACTTACTTAAAATCCTTGTTTTGGAATGACTTTGTTTCTGAAGTCCTGGATTTCTGTTATAAATGGTAAGACAAGATTTAATGAATTTTACTTGGGGTTTCTCAGAGCTGCCCTTTGCAAGGAAAGAAGGGTTAAGGGTACAATAGCTGTACTAGTTTAGAAATCATTATTTATCTCACTAGCAAATGTATAATACCTTACCTCAATGATGCTGAAGATAATAGTATAGAGATGTTACAAAATAAGAAGTGTATTAAAAATAAGAAAGGGAGGAAGGAAAGAGAAAATCACACATGGTCTTTTAAGGGATCTAGTTTTACATGTTTGTGAGGGAAATACAAGCTAACAACATTTTGGTGGGATAATAAAGCTCATCAAGAACTCTACTGTGAAAAAATATAAGCATATATACATGTGTATACATTTTATATATTCGCATATGTGAACCAAAAGAATAGTTCATAAGACTTTTGAAATCAACTTTTCATTGAGTGCACACATGATCAGATGCACATGTCTTTCAGACATGTTGAGCTGAAGCTCAGTTTTAAAAGGGTGCATTTATAAAACCCAAGACTTTCCAAGGGCCTGGTATTTCAATCATTATTCGTGACAAACACTTTTTGCTGGCATGGAAAAAATCTATTCCTCATTTGCAGAGCTGCCAGACTACAAGTCTCCTGTGTACTTTTAAATGAACTGATGAGTGAAAAATTAAAGAGAACAGCATTTAACTATTTGCATGTGCCATGCTCAGTGTGCAGCAACAGAATTGGAAGATGAAATGGTGCAACACTCTACAAAAGCTTTTGTTTCTGTTCAAAGGTTGCAGATTATATTGTATCTTTATTCATTAGGTAGCGCACATGTGACACAGAACGCTAATGGCATTCATTCTTTGCCCAATGTCAGTTGTTTTAATGTCTTGGAGAAAGATAAAAATTCCACTGAGGATTTGACAGAGCTGTTTATGTGGATCATTAGTCCATACCGACACTAAACAAATCTTCAGAAGCTCAGTTGTAGGTGGAGTAACAACCTAGTGTTTCCCCATCAGATGCTGTTTGAAAGCACTTGGTGAATTTTCAGTTGATAAAACAATAATTCAGAGATGACTGAACATGTCTGATGAAGACAGATCAAATATTCTGCTTATCTCTCAGATAATCTTTCTGACTGAAAAGTACAATATTTATACTGATTTTTTTTATGTTAATACAATCTGGAAAATAGTGACCATTATTTATTCTTATTACATGAACTCCGTCTTCTGTATTACTCTAGCAAGTAATATGCTTATTACTCTACATTTGTCTGATTTTCCTTTGTACCTTTGAGATATTTACAGTTGTGAATGCCTGACTTTGACTTTCTAAATGTCTTCCTTAAAAAAAAAAATACAACTATTCAAGTAATCTTTTAGATGAGATAATCCACAGTACTGACTTTCTTATAGCTGTTCATTCAATACTTTTATTAAATATGAGAGTGCTCTGTCAAATACCAGACTGGCTCATCAAAATACATATAAAGCACATGTTCATTCACCTTCTTAAACTTTTATCAGTACTGCTCTTCTGATAACAATTTACTGTCTTCTAGTTAGTAGCTAAGAGCAAAAGACTGGAGCATCTACAATTAGTCTGGGGCTACAGACAGTACAGAGGAGAGGGCTAAAAAGTCACTAAATCATTTTCTGTGTAGCAGAAAGAAAATCCACATGGAGCTGAGGAGGTGAGAATTGCTTTTCTAAGCTTTTCCCAGAAATATCTAGAACTTTTTTCTAAATTGACAGAAGGTTCATAATCCCACTTATATTTTTCAATCTTTCCATTTCTAATCTGGAGACTAATTCAATACAATTAAGAAGTTGAAGTATTTTTTTTTAATATATAATCCAGTTTTACTATGTGCCTTATTCTTACATGTATTCCCAGGAATGAACCCCCGCCCCTCAAAAAAACCAAAATCAAACCAAAACCAAAACACAACCAAAACAAAAAAAAAAAACAAAACAAAACAAAAAACAAATTGTGAGAAAAACAGATTCAGAGAAACGTGAAAAAGCTCCTAATGTCTGGTGACAATAAAAATGACAGTAATGCTAAATGTTCCACACTAAATGTTCCTCAGCTTGAAAGAGCTTTCCTCCTTGAAAAGGACTGCCTTCATAAGTATGATAAAAGATTTAAGAACACTATCAAGAATCAGCTAATGTGGGAGAAACATAAATGTTTTGATGTAGCTTACCTTTAAAAGTACTGAAATAACATATCCACACCTCTTCCCAACCTTCATATTTAATTAGAAATCCAAATAAACTTAAAAATTTAAAAAAGAAAATAAATATAAACCAAACCATATGTTGGGTTAAATAAATCCCTCTCACTTATAATGAGAAAGAAAAAATTGAAGTGTTTCATAGTGGGTGTGTCTTCAAATTAAAAGGAAATCTCTGCAAAGGAAATAATTCAAAATTGATTAAAAATGTGTTTTTCTGTTTATACAGAGTGACCTATACTTTCATGGGAAAATGAGTAGAAAAAATATTCTCTCAGAGGCACAGCCTTTGCTAAATGAATACCTTGGGCTGGACTTCTTGGCTTTTATTTCTCCTTGGCTTGGTCTTTTCCTTCCTGTTCACTCAGTTTCATTAATCTCTCCAGCTACTGAGGCTTTCACAGTGTTTGCATCATCTGAGCCAACTTACCTTTGGCCTTCAAACAGAGACACCACAGTCCTGGAGATGGAGCATGAAACTGGCAGTCAGCAGAAGAGGGCTGTACTTCATTCTTCTTTTATTTCTTAAGACAGCTCAATATATCAGATCCCTTTTTCTTTAGGTGTAGTAAATGAATGACATTGATTTATTATGAGAAAAAACATTGGCACTGAAATGTTTAAGAAGTAAAGTTAGGAGTAATATTCTTATTGACGATTTTATTTAATTTATACTTTTCTTTCTGGTTTTTTTTCCTTTGTTGTCCTTACCCATAACGATTTCAGTCCTTTGTCTTTCCCTTGTTTTGGGAGAATTTATCTTTTGACAATAACATACAACAGCTATGAAATATTCTCAAAACATTCAAAAGTCAACAGTTGCCACTTAAAAGTGAACAGACAACATGAAGTGCTGTAGTTATTTATGCAAGTATGAGGTGTATTTCATTTGTCATGAAGTACTGAATGTTGGCATCTGTTGACTGTTTAATGCAGAACAGCATACAGTTCATATTCAAATACATCATGCAGCAGGCAGAAGAAGCTAGATACTCCACTCACACTTGATCTCCTAAACTATTCTTACTCAGATGGGCTGTCGGAGCAGAGATTGAATGGCTCTGGAGACTGAATTATCCTTTCCATTTGTGAGCTGGTTTACGTAACAATCTGTTATTAAAGCTGTTGATCACAGTGGAAAAGAGCTAACTTAATTGATGTGGTGCTCCCCAGGACTTCTAGCAGAGCCCAAACTTAGAAAAATCATGTTTGACATTACATAAAGCAACTACTAGTTGAAAGGATAACCATATTGCATTTTATTAATGATGGGTTGATGGGAAAATAAAAAAAATTCACTTCATTGTTCTGACCTCAAAATCTAGTCAAAGTATTCAATAGTAATTGACGTTATTTCAAAATAATCTGTGTAATAGAGATAACCCTTTGTTGGTCCAAGTGAGGGATAAATGCCACGAGGAGAATAGTTTTCCATCAGTGTGTTTGATCTATGAAGTATAAATTGCAGTATCATTATCTTGTGTTATTTTTTTCTACAATATGTTAAATTTTTTTAGAAAAATTATTGCTTGCCAATTTACTTTTTTAATAAGTAGTTGATGTGTTCAAAAGCAATCTTCTAAAGTCTAACAAACATCGGACAACAAAAATAAGATAAAAGTAATTTTTAAATATCCATGATTATTCTTTTTAAACAACAACAAAAAAAAAGACTTTACTTTTACCTAATCAATAAACAGATCACCAATTTCAGGCAATGACTGAATAGATTTATTGGACTATATCCAGCCGCATTCCATGCTTACAGATGAGTTACATGGTGGAGTAAACAATGACACCCAGTGGCCATATTGACTCAAGACCTGTTTGCGCTGTTGGATTTTCTCAGCTCAACTATTTCTGTTGCATAGGCTAGTTAATATTTCTATTGTTTTGACTTGGGTTTGTTTTTCCTTTTTGTTTGGAGTTTTTTCTGTTTGTTTGGAGTTTTTTCCCCACAATACTAAAGACACGATAGTTAAGTTTTCTTTGGAGCCAAATTATGTTGGACGTTTGACACACTGAACTCCATCCCTCTAGCAAGAGAAATGATGACCAATGTTATCAATTACAAGAGTCGCACATATAAAACTATGTAAAATGTACTTATTAAAGAAACTGACTGTTGAAAAAAGTTGGAGCACAAGATGTATTAAATTAGCAAGACAAGGACAGATAGTGGATATTCATGCCAGTTTTACAGAGGATGAAAGCTGTTGGACTGTTGCATGCCATTATGCTAACCTCAGGGAAAACAAAAACAAAACAGAAAAAAAGAAAAATCCCCTAAACAAACAACAACAAAGTGGTTTCTATATGAAGTATAAAAAAGGTTTTATTGAGTTATGGTTTATCAGGAGATATGGGATATCTGATTCCAACAGAAACCAAAGCATAAGCCAAGAGCAGCTGGCTCTAATAAAATTGGCTAGAAGATGCAGATTTGGAATGTGTTGTCTGGTTCTAACTTGCATGCTATGAAACCACACATTTATTACTTTTGACTTCTGCAGTACATCAGTCACTGAATGACTCTTGGAACAAAGCTAGTACCCATGTCTGATCTTATTACAGAGTTTCTCATTGATCTTGAAATAATGAAGTAATATTTTGAAAAAAATATGTCTCATAAAATACTGATTTTCTGAATGATACAATTGTAAATTGGGATTTCTTTTTCAGCCCTTAT
>NW_022994449.1:0-49858 GCF_012275295.1 Melopsittacus undulatus | reverse complement strand
ACACACTATTTGAAAAGGTATCACTGCCTTTGCAGTCACAACTAACCTTTACACCTACATGATGCTCTGGATTGAACCTCTGCTGGAAAACAGGTCTGATGAAAGGCTGCACACAAGCGTCAAAGTCAAAACTCTGCTCCACAGCCGAATTGCCTGAACTGAGAGATGGTGCTGGGAACCATCGGCACACATGTAAGCTTTGAAATGAAGACACTGCCCTTGATGTCACAACTAAACTTTACTAATAAAACTTCATTTGAAAGAAGTCTCGGCTGTGAAATCACAACCTGACCTGCTCTGCAAATGTAGACACGTTTAAACAGTGCTGCACACAGGATAAAGAAGCACGGAGGGATGGTGAAGAGATACATAGGCACACACTATTTGCAAAGGTTGCATTCCCTTTGCTATCACAAGTAACTCTCACACCTACATGCAGGTCTGGATCGAACCTGTGCTGGAAAACAGGTCTTCTGACAGACTGCACACAAACGTCACTGTCAGAACTCTGCTACCCAACCCAATTGCCTGCACTCAGTGATGGTGCTAGAGCTCATAAGCAGAGAGAATTTGCAAAGGTATCTTTGCGTTTGTTGTCCACAACTAACCTTACATCTACATGATGCTCTGGATCGAACCTCTGCTGGAAAACAGGTCTGATGAAAGGCTGCACACAAGCGTCAATGTCAGAACTCCTCTCCACAACCCAATTGCGTGCACGCAGAGATGTTGCTGGGAACCAGCACTACGCATGTGAGCTTTGAAATAAAGTCACTGCCCTTGATGTCACAACTAAATTTTACTACTAAAACTTCATTTGAAAGAAGTCCTCTGCTGTGAAATCACATCCTGACTTGCTCTGCACACGTAAAAACGTTTAAAAAGTGCCGCACACATGGCAAAGCTGCACGGAGAGATAGTACAGGTATTACTCAGCACACACTATTTGGAAAGGTATCACTGCCTTTGCTGTCACAACTAACCTTTACACCTACATGCAGGTCTGGATCGAGCCTCTGCTGGAAAACAGGTCTGCTGACAGGCTTGCACACAAGCGTCAAAGTCAAAACTCTGCACCACAGCTGAATTGCCAGAACTGAGAGATGGTGTTGGGAAACATCGGCACACATGTAAGATTTGAAATAAAGACACTGCCCTTGATGTCACAACTAAATTTTACTGCTAAAAACTTCATTTGAAAGAATTCTCGGCTGTGAAATCACAACCTGACCAACTCTGCAAATGTAGACACGTTTAAAACAGTGCTGCACACAGGATAAAGAAGCACGGAGGAGATGGTGAAGAGATTCATAAGCATACACTATTTGCAAAGGTTGCATTCCCTTTGCTATCACAAGTAACTCTCACACCTACATGCAGGTCTGGATCGAACCTGTGCTGGAAAACAGGTCTGCTGACAGACTGCACACAAACGTCACTGTCAGAACTCTGCTACCCAACCCAGTTGCCTGCACTCAGTGATGGTGCTAGAGCTCATAAGTAGAGAGAATTTGCAGTTATCTTTGCGTTTGTTGTCGCAACTATTCTTTACATCTACATGATGCTCTGGATCGAACCTCTGCTGGAAAACAGGTCTGATGAAAGGCTGCACACAAGCGTAAATGTCAGAACTCCTCTCCACAACCGAATTGCGTGCACGCAGAGATGTTGCTGGGAACCAGCACTACGCATGTGAGCTTTGATATAGTCACTGCCCTTGATGTCACAACTAAATTTTACTACTAAAACTTCATTTGAAAGAAGTCTCGGCTGTGAAATCACTACCTGACCTGCTCTGCAAATGTAGACACGTTTAAACAGTGCTGCACACCGGATAAAGAAGCGCGGAGAGATGGTGAAGAGATTCATAGGCACACACTATTTGCAAAGGTTGCACTGCCTTTGCTATCACAAGTAACTCTCACACCTACATGCAGGTCTGGATCAAACCTGTTCTGAAAAACAGGTCTGCTGACAGACTTCACACAAATGTCACTGTCAGAACTCTGCTCCACAACCAAGTTGCGTGCACGCAGAGATGTTGCTGGGAACCAGCACTACGCATGTGAGCTTTGAAATAGTCACTGCCCTTGATGTCACAACTAAATTTTACTACTAAACTTCATTTGAAAGAAGTCTCGGCTGTGAAATCACATCCTGACCTGCTCTGCACACGTAGAAAGGTTTAAAAAAGTGCCGCACACATGGCAAAGCTGCACGGAGAGATAGTAAAGGTATTACTCAGCACACACTATTTGAAAAGGTATCACTGCCTTTGCTGTCACAACTAACCTTTACACCTTTACACAACTAACCTTAATCAGTACACACTATTTGAAAAGGTATCACTGCCTTTGCAGTCACAACTAACCTTTACACCTACATGATGCTCTGGATTGAACCTCTGCTGGAAAACAGGTCTGATGAAAGGCTGCACACAAGCGTCAAAGTCAAAACTCTGCTCCACAGCCGAATTGCCTGAACTGAGAGATGGTGCTGGGAACCATCGGCACACATGTAAGCTTTGAAATGAAGACACTGCCCTTGATGTCACAACTAAACTTTACTAATAAAACTTCATTTGAAAGAAGTCTCGGCTGTGAAATCACAACCTGACCTGCTCTGCAAATGTAGACACGTTTAAACAGTGCTGCACACAGGATAAAGAAGCACGGAGGGATGGTGAAGAGATACATAGGCACACACTATTTGCAAAGGTTGCATTCCCTTTGCTATCACAAGTAACTCTCACACCTACATGCAGGTCTGGATCGAACCTGTGCTGGAAAACAGGTCTTCTGACAGACTGCACACAAACGTCACTGTCAGAACTCTGCTACCCAACCCAATTGCCTGCACTCAGTGATGGTGCTAGAGCTCATAAGCAGAGAGAATTTGCAAAGGTATCTTTGCGTTTGTTGTCACAACTAACCTTTACATCTACATGATGCTCTGGATCGAACCTCTGCTGGAAAACAGGTCTGATGAAAGGCTGCACACAAGCGTCAATGTCAGAACTCCTCTCCACAACCCAATTGCGTGCACGCAGAGATGTTGCTGGGAACCAGCACTACGCATGTGAGCTTTGAAATAAAGTCACTGCCCTTGATGTCACAACTAAATTTTACTACTAAAACTTCATTTGAAAGAAGTCTCTGCTGTGAAATCACATCCTGACTTGCTCTGCACACGTAAAAACGTTTAAAAAGTGCCGCACACATGCAAAGCTGCACGGAGAGATAGTACAGGTATTACTCAGCACACACTATTTGGAAAGGTATCACTGCCTTTGCTGTCACAACTAACCTTTACACCTACATGCAGGTCTGGATCGAGCCTCTGCTGGAAAACAGGTCTGCTGACAGGCTTGCACACAAGCGTCAAAGTCAAAACTCTGCACCACAGCTGAATTGCCAGAACTGAGAGATGGTGTTGGGAAACATCGGCACACATGTAAGATTTGAAATAAAGACACTGCCCTTGATGTCACAACTAAATTTTACTGCTAAAACTTCATTTGAAAGAATTCTCGGCTGTGAAATCACAACCTGACCAACTCTGCAAATGTAGACACGTTTAAACAGTGCTGCACACAGGATAAAGAAGCACGGAGAGATGGTGAAGAGATTCATAAGCATACACTATTTGCAAAGGTTGCATTCCCTTTGCTATCACAAGTAACTCTCACACCTACATGCAGGTCTGGATCGAACCTGTGCTGGAAAACAGGTCTGCTGACAGACTGCACACAAACGTCACTGTCAGAACTCTGCTACCCAACCCAGTTGCCTGCACTCAGTGATGGTGCTAGAGCTCATAAGTAGAGAGAATTTGCAGTTATCTTTGCGTTTGTTGTCGCAACTATTCTTTACATCTACATGATGATCTGGATCGAACCTCTGCTGGAAAAAAGGTCTGATGAAAGGCTGCACACAAGCGTAAATGTCAGAACTCCTCTCCACAACCGAATTGCGTGCACGCAGAGATGTTGCTGGGAACCAGCACTACGCATGTGAGCTTTGATATAGTCACTGCCCTTGATGTCACAACTAAATTTTACTACTAAAACTTCATTTGAAAGAAGTCTCGGCTGTGAAATCACTACCTGACCTGCTCTGCAAATGTAGACACGTTTAAACAGTGCTGCACACCGGATAAAGAAGCGCGGAGAGATGGTGAAGAGATTCATAGGCACACACTATTTGCAAAGGTTGCACTGCCTTTGCTATCACAAGTAACTCTCACACCTACATGCAGGTCTGGATCAAACCTGTTCTGAAAAACAGGTCTGCTGACAGACTTCACACAAATGTCACTGTCAGAACTCTGCTCCACAACCAAGTTGCGTGCACGCAGAGATGTTGCTGGGAACCAGCACTACGCATGTGAGCTTTGAAATAGTCACTGCCCTTGATGTCACAACTAAATTTTACTACTAAAACTTCATTTGAAAGAAGTCTCGGCTGTGAAATCACATCCTGACCTGCTCTGCACACGTAGAAAGGTTTAAAAAGTGCCGCACACATGGCAAAGCTGCACGGAGAGATAGTACAGGTATTACTCAGCACACACTATTTGAAAAGGTATCACTGCCTTTGCTGTCACAACTAACCTTTACACCTTTACACAACTAACCTTAATCAGCACACACTATTTGAAAAGGTATCACTGCCTTTGCAGTCACAACTAACCTTTACACCTACATGATGCTCTGGATCGAACCTCTGCTGGAAAAAAGGTCTGATGAAAGGCTGCACACAAGCGTCAAAGTCAAAACTCTGCTCCACAGCCGAATTGCCTGAACTGAGAGATGGTGCTGGGAACCATCGGCACACATGTAAGCTTTGAAATGAAGACACTGCCCTTGATGTCACAACTAAACTTTACTAATAAAACTTCATTTGAAAGAAGTCTCGGCTGTGAAATCACAACCTGACCTGCTCTGCAAATGTAGACACGTTTAAACAGTGCTGCACACAGGATAAAGAAGCACGGAGGGATGGTGAAGAGATACATAGGCACACACTATTTGCAAAGGTGGCACTGCCTTTGCTATCACAAGTAACTCTCACACCTACATGCAGGTCTGGATCGAACCTGTGCTGGAAAACAGGTCTTCTGACAGACTGCACACAAACGTCACTGTCAGAACTCTGCTACCCAACCCAATTGCCTGCACTCAGTGATGGTGCTAGAGCTCATAAGCAGAGAGAATTTGCAAAGGAATCTTTGCGTTTGTTGTCACAACTAACCTTTACATCTACATGATGCTCTGGATCGAACCTCTGCTGGAAAACAGGTCTGATGAAAGGCTGCACACAAGCGTCAATGTCAGAACTCCTCTCCACAACCCAATTGCGTGCACGCAGAGATGTTGCTGGGAACCAGCACTACGCATGTGAGCTTTGAAATAAAGTCACTGCCCTTGATGTGCACAACTAAATTTTACTACTAAAACTTCATTTGAAAGAAGTCACTGCTGTGAAATCACATCCTGACTTGCTCTGCACACGTAAAAACGTTTAAAAAGTGCCGCACACATGGCAAAGCTGCACGGAGAGATAATACAGGCATTAATCAGCACACACTATTTGGAAAGGTATCACTGCCTTTGCTGTCACAACTAACCTTTACACCTACATGCAGGTCTGGATCGAGCCTGTGCTGGAAAACAGGTCTGCTGACAGGCTTGCACACAAGCGTCAAAGTCAAAACTCTGCTCCACAGCTGAATTGCCAGAACTGAGAGATGGTGTTGGGAAACATCGGCACACATGTAAGATTTGAAATAAAGACACTGCCCTTGATGTCACAACTAAATTTTACTACTAAAACTTCATTTGAAAGAAGTCTCGGCTGTGAAATCACTACCTGACCTGCTCTGCAAATGTAGACACATTTAAACAGTGCTGCACACCGGATAAGGAAGCGCGGAGAGATGGTGAAGAGATTCATAGGCACACACTATTTGCAAAGGTTGCACTGCCTTTGCTATCACAAGTAACTCTCACACCTACATGCAGGTCTGGATCAAACCTGTTCTGAAAAACAGGTCTGCTGACAGACTGCACACAAATGTCACTGTCAGAACTCTGCTCCACAACCAAGTTGCGTGCACGCAGAGATGTTGCTGGGAACCAGCACTACGCATGTGAGCTTTGAAATAGTCACTGCCCTTGATGTCACAACTAAATTTTACTACTAAAACTTCATTTGAAAGAAGTCTCTGCTGTGAAATCACATCCTGACCTGCTCTGCACACGTAGAAACTTTTAAACAGTGACGCACACATGGCAAAGCTGCACGGAGAGATAATACAGGCATTAATCAGCACACACTATTTGAAAAGGTATCACTGCCTTTGCTGTCACAACTAACCTTTACACCTACATGCAGGTCTGGATCGAGCCTGTGCTGGAAAACAGGTCTGCTGACAGGCTTGCACACAAGCGTCAAAGTCAAAACTCTGCTCCACAGCTGAATTGCCAGAACTGAGAGATGGTGTTGGGAAACATCGGCACACATGTAAGATTTGAAATAAAGACACTGCCCTTGATGTCACAACTAAATTTTACTACTAAAACTTCATTTGAAAGAATTCTCGGCTGTGAAATCACAACCTGACCAACTCTGCAAATGTAGACACGTTTAAACAGTGCTGCACACAGGATAAAGAAGCACGGAGAGATGGTGAAGAGATTCATAAGCATACACTATTTGCAAAGGTTGCATTCCCTTTGCTATCACAAGTAACTCTCACACCTACATGCAGGTCTGGATCGAACCTGTGCTGGAAAACAGGTCTGCTGACAGACTGCACACAAACGTCACTGTCAGAACTCTGCTACCCAACCCAGTTGCCTGCACTCAGTGATGGTGCTAGAGCTCATAAGTAGAGAGAATTTGCAGTTATCTTTGCGTTTGTTGTCACAACTATTCTTTACATCTACATGATGCTCTGGATCGAACCTCTGCTGGAAAACAGGTCTGATGAAAGGCTGCACACAAGCGTAAATGTCAGAACTCCTCTCCACAACCCAATTGCGTGCACGCAGAGATGTTGCTGGGAACCAGCCCTACGCATGTGAGCTTTGAAATAAAGTCACTGCCCTTGATGTGCACAACTAAATTTTACTACTAAAACTTCATTTGAAAGAAGTCACTGCTGTGAAATCACATCCTGACTTGCTCTTCACACATAGAAACGTTTAAACAGTGCCGCACACATGGCAAAGCTGCACGGAGAGATAGTACAGGTATTACTCAGCACACACTATTTGAAAAGGTATCACTGCCTTTGCTGACACAATTAACATTTACACCTACATGATGCTCTGGATCGAACCTCTGCTGGAAAAAAAGGTCTGATGAAAGGCTGCACACAAGCGTCAATGTCAGAACTCTGCTCCACAACCCAATTGCGTGCACGCAGAGATGTTGCTGGGAACCAGAACTACGCATGTGAGCTTTGATATAGTCACTGCCCTTGATGTCACAACTAAATTTTACTACTAAAACTTCATTTGAAAGAAGTCTCGGCTGTGAAATCACAACCTGACCTGCTCTGCAAATGTAGACACATTTAAACAGTGCTGCACACAGGATAAAGAAGCACGGAGAGATGGTGAGGAGATTCATAGGCACACACTATTTGCAAAGGTTGCATTCCCTTTGCTATCACAAGTAACTCTCACACCTACATGCAGGTCTGGATCGAACCTGTGCTGGAAAACAGGTCTGCTGACAGACTGCACACAAACGTCACTGTCAGAACTCTGCTACCCAACCCAGTTGCCTGCACTCAGTGATGGTGCTAGAGCTCATAAGTAGAGAGAATTTGCAGTTATCTTTGCGTTTGTTGTCACAACTATTCTTTACATCTACATGATGCTCTGGATCGAACCTCTGCTGGAAAACAGGTCTGATGAAAGGCTGCACACAAGCGTAAATGTCAGAACTCCTCTCCACAACCCAATTGCGTGCACGCAGAGATGTTGCTGGGAACCAGCACTACGCATGTGAGCTTTGAAATAAAGTCACTGCCCTTGATGTGCACAACTAAATTTTACTACTAAAACTTCATTTGAAAGAAGTCTCTGCTGTGAAATCACATCCTGACTTGCTCTGCACACGTAAAAACGTTTAAAAAGTGCCGCACACATGGCAAAGCTGCACGGAGAGATAGTACAGGTATTACTCAGCACACACTATTTGGAAAGGTATCACTGCCTTTGCTGTCACAACTAACCTTTACACCTACATGCAGGTCTGGATCGAGCCTCTGCTGGAAAACAGGTCTGCTGACAGGCTTGCACACAAGCGTCAAAGTCAAAATTCTGCACCACAGCTGAATTGCCAGAACTGAGAGATGGTGTTGGGAAACATCGGCACACATGTAAGATTTGAAATAAAGACACTGCCCTTGATGTCACAACTAAATTTTACTGCTAAAACTTCATTTGAAAGAATTCTCGGCTGTGAAATCACAACCTGACCAACTCTGCAAATGTAGACACGTTTAAACAGTGCTGCACACAAGATAAAGAAGCACGGAGAGATGGTGAAGAGATTCATAAGCATACACTATTTGCAAAGGTTGCATTCCCTTTGCTATCACAAGTAACTCTCACACCTACATGCAGGTCTGGATCGAACCTGTGCTGGAAAACAGGTCTGCTGACAGACTGCACACAAACGTCACTGTCAGAACTCTGCTACCCAACCCTGTTGCCTGCACTCAGTGATGGTGCTAGAGCTCATAAGTAGAGAGAATTTGCAAAGGTATCTTTGCGTTTGTTGTCACAACTATTCTTTACATCTACATGATGATCTGGATCGAACCTCTGCTGGAAAACAGGTCTGATGAAAGGCTGCACACAAGCGTCAATGTCAGAACTCCTCTCCACAACCCAATTGCGTGCACGCAGAGATGTTGCTGGGAACCAGCCCTACGCATGTGAGCTTTGAAATAAAGTCACTGCCCTTGATGTGCACAACTAAATTTTACTACTAAAACTTCATTTGAAAGAAGTCTCTGCTGTGAAATCACATCCTGACTTGCTCTGCACACGTAAAAACGTTTAAAAAGTGCCGCACACATGGCAAAGCTGCACGGAGAGATAATACAGGCATTAATCAGCACACACTATTTGGAAAGGTATCACTGCCTTTGCTGTCACAACTAACCTTTACACCTACATGATGCTCTGGATCGAGCCTGTGCTGGAAAACAGGTCTGCTGACAGGCTTGCACACAAGCGTCAAAGTCAAAACTCTGCTCCACAGCTGAATTGCCAGAACTGAGAGATGGTGTTGGGAAACATCGGCACACATGTAAGATTTGAAATAAAGACACTGCCCTTGATGTCACAACTAAATTTTACTACTAAAAACTTCATTTGAAAGAATTCTCGGCTGTGAAATCACAACCTGACCAACTCTGCAAATGTAGACACGTTTAAACAGTGCTGCACACAGGATAAAGAAGCACGGAGAGATGGTGAAGAGATTCATAAGCATACACTATTTGCAAAGGTTGCATTCCCTTTGCTATCACAAGTAACTCTCACACCTACATGCAGGTCTGGATCGAACCTGTGCTGGAAAACAGGTCTGCTGACAGACTGCACACAAACGTCACTGTCAGAACTCTGCTACCCAACCCAGTTGCCTGCACTCAGTGATGGTGCTAGAGCTCATAAGTAGAGAGAATTTGCAGTTATCTTTGCGTTTGTTGTCACAACTATTCTTTACATCTACATGATGCTCTGGATCGAACCTCTGCTGGAAAACAGGTCTGATGAAAGGCTGCACACAAGCGTCAATGTCAGAACTCCTCTCCACAACCCAGTTGCGTGCACGCAGAGATGTTGCTGGGAACCAGCCCTACGCATGTGAGCTTTGAAATAAAGTCACTGCCCTTGATGTGCACAACTAAATTTTACTACTAAAACTTCATTTGAAAGAAGTCTCTGCTGTGAAATCACATCCTGACTTGCTCTGCACACATAGAAACGTTTAAACAGTGCCGCACACATGGCAAAGCTGCACGGAGAGATAGTACAGGTATTACTCAGCACACACTATTTGAAAAGGTATCACTGCCTTTGCTGACACAATTAACATTTACACCTACATGATGCTCTGGATCGAACCTCTGCTGGAAAAAAGGTCTGATGAAAGGCTGCACACAAGCGTCAATGTCAGAACTCTGCTCCACAACCCAATTGCGTGCACGCAGAGATGTTGCTGGGAACCAGAACTACGCATGTGAGCTTTGATATAGTCACTGCCCTTGATGTCACAACTAAATTTTACTGCTAAAACTTCATTTGAAAGAAGTCTCGGCTGTGAAATCACAACCTGACCTGCTCTGCAAATGTAGACACGCTTAAACAGTGCTGCACACAGGATAAAGAAGCGCGGAGAGATGGTGAAGAGATTCATAGGCACACACTATTTGCAAAGGTTGCACTGCCTTTGCTATCACAAGTAACTCTCACACCTACATGCAGGTCTGGATCAAACCTGTTCTGAAAAACAGGTCTGCGGACAGACTGCACACAAACGTCACTGTCAGAACTCTGCTCCACAACCCAGTTGCGTGCACGCAGAGATGTTGCTGGGAACCAGCACTACGCATGTGAGCTTTGAAAATAGTCACTGCCCTTGATGTCACAACTAAATTTTACTACTAAAACTTCATTTGAAAGAGTCTCGGCTGTGAAATCACATCCTGACCTGCTCTGCACACGTAGAAAGGTTTAAAAAGTGCCGCACACATGGCAAAGCTGCACGGAGAGATAGTACAGGTATTACTCAGCACACACTATTTGAAAAGGTATCACTGCCTTTGCTGTCACAACTAACCTTTACACCTTTACACAACTAAGCTTAATCAGCACACACTTTTTGAAAAGGTATCACTGCCTTTGCAGTCACAACTAACCTTTACACCTACATGATGCTCTGGATTGAACCTCTGCTGGAAAACAGGTCTGATGAAAGGCTGCACACAAGCGTCAAAGTCAAAACTCTGCTCCACAGCCGAATTGCCTGAACTGAGAGATGGTGCTGGGAACCATCGGCACACATGTAAGCTTTGAAATGAAGACACTGCCCTTGATGTCACAGCTAAAACTTTACTAATAAAACTTCATTTGAAAGAAGTCTCGGCTGTGAAATCACAACCTGACCTGCTCTGCAAATGTAGACACGTTTAAACAGTGCTGCACACAGGATAAAGAAGCACGGAGGGATGGTGAGGAGATTCGTAGGCACACACTATTTGCAAAGGTGGCACTGCCTTTGCTATCACAAGTAACTGTCACACCTACATGCAGGTCTGGATCGAACCTGTGCTGGAAAACAGGTCTGCTGACAGACTGCACACAAACGTCACTGTCAGAACTCTGCTACCCAACCCAGTTGCCTGCACTCAGTGATGGTGCTAGAGCTCATAAGTAGAGAGAATTTGCAAAGGTATCTTTGCGTTTGTTGTCACAACTATTCTTTACATCTACATGATGATCTGGATCGAACCTCTGCTGGAAAACAGGTCTGATGAAAGGCTGCACACAAGCGTCAATGTCAGAACTCCTCTCCACAACCCAATTGCGTGCACGCAGAGATGTTGCTGGGAACCAGCACTACGCATGTGAGCTTTGAAATAAAGTCACTGCCCTTGATGTGCACAACTAAATTTTACTACTAAAACTTCATTTGAAAGAAGTCACTGCTGTGAAATCACATCCTGACTTGCTCTGCACACGTAAAAACGTTTAAAAAGTGCCGCACACATGGCAAAGCTGCACGGAGAGATAATACAGGCATTAATCAGCACACACTATTTGGAAAGGTATCACTGCCTTTGCTGTCACAACTAACCTTTACACCTACATGCAGGTCTGGATCGAGCCTCTGCTGGAAAACAGGTCTGCTGACAGGCTTGCACACAAGCGTCAAAGTCAAAACTCTGCTCCACAGCTGAATTGCCAGAACTGAGAGATGGTGTTGGGAAACATCGGCACACATGTAAGATTTGAAATAAAGACACTGCCCTTGATGTCACAACTAAATTTTACTACTAAAACTTCATTTGAAAGAAGTCTCGGCTGTGAAATCACAACCTGACCAACTCTGCAAATGTAGACACGTTTAGACAGTGCTGCACACAGGATAAAGAAGCACGGAGAGATGGTGAAGAGATTCATAAGCATAAACTATTTGCAAAGGTTGCATTCCCTTTGCTATCACAAGTAACTCTCACACCTACATGCAGGTCTGGATCGAACCTGTGCTGGAAAACAGGTCTGCTGACAGACTGCACACAAATGTCACTGTCAGAACTCTGCTACCCAACCCAGTTGCCTGCACTCAGTGATGGTGCTAGAGCTCATAAGTAGAGAGAATTTGCAGTTATCTTTGCGTTTGTTGTCACAACTATTCTTTACATCTACATGATGCTCTGGATCGAACCTCTGCTGGAAAACAGGTCTGATGAAAGGCTGCACACAAGCGTAAATGTCAGAACTCCTCTCCACAACCCAATTGCGTGCACGCAGAGATGTTGCTGGGAACCAGCCCTACGCATGTGAGCTTTGAAATAAAGTCACTGCCCTTGATGTGCACAACTAAATTTTACTACTAAAACTTCATTTGAAAGAAGTCTCTGCTGTGAAATCACATCCTGACTTGCTCTGCACACATAGAAACGTTTAAACAGTGCCGCACACATGGCAAAGCTGCACGGAGAGATAGTACAGGTATTACTCAGCACACACTATTTGAAAAGGTATCACTGCCTTTGCTGACACAATTAACATTTACACCTACATGATGCTCTGGATCGAACCTCTGCTGGAAAAAAGGTCTGATGAAAGGCTGCACACAAGCGTCAATGTCAGAACTCTGCTCCACAACCCAATTGCGTGCACGCAGAGATGTTGCTGGGAACCAGAACTACGCATGTGAGCTTTGATATAGTCACTGCCCTTGATGTCACAACTAAATTTTACTACTAAAACTTCATTTGAAAGAAGTCTCGGCTGTGAAATCACAACCTGATCTGCTCTGCAAATGTAGACACGTTTAAACAGTGCTGCACACAGGATAAAGAAGCGCGGAGAGATGGTGAAGAGATTCATAGGCACACACTATTTGCAAAGGTTGCACTGCCTTTGCTATCACAAGTAACTCTCACACCTACATGCAGGTCTGGATCAAACCTGTTCTGAAAAACAGGTCTGCTGACAGACTGCACACAAACGTCACTGTCAGAACTCTGCTCCACAACCCAGTTGCGTGCACGCAGAGATGTTGCTGGGAACCAGCACTACGCATGTGAGCTTTGAAATAGTCACTGCCCTTGATGTCACAACTAAATTTTACTACTAAAACTTCATTTGAAAGAAGTCTCGGCTGTGAAATCACATCCTGACCTGCTCTGCACAAGTAGAAAGGTTTAAAAAGTGCCGCACACATGGCAAAGCTGCACGGAGAGATAGTACAGGTATTACTCAGCACACACTATTTGAAAAGGTATCACTGCCTTTGCTGTCACAACTAACCTTTACACCTTTACACAACTAACCTTAATCAGTACACACTATTTGAAAAGGTATCACTGCCTTTGCAGTCACAACTAACCTTTACACCTACATGATGCTCTGGATTGAACCTCTGCTGGAAAACAGGTCTGATGAAAGGCTGCACACAAGCGTCAAAGTCAAAACTCTGCTCCACAGCCGAATTGCCTGAACTGAGAGATGGTGCTGGGAACCATCGGCACACATGTAAGCTTTGAAATGAAGACACTGCCCTTGATGTCACAACTAAACTTTACTAATAAAACTTCATTTGAAAGAAATCTCGGCTGTGAAATCACAACCTGACCAGCTCTGCAAATGTAGACACGTTTAAACAGTGCTGCACACAGGATAAAGAAGCACGGAGGGATGGTGAAGAGATACATAGGCACACACTATTTGCAAAGGTGGCACTGCCTTTGCTATCACAAGTAACTCTCACACCTACATGCAGGTCTGGATCGAAACTGTGCTGGAAAACAGGTCTGCTGACAGACTGCACACAAACGTCACTGTCAGAACTCTGCTACCCAACCCAATTGCCTGCACTCAGTGATGGTGCTAGAGCTCATAAGCAGAGAGAATTTGCAAAGGTATCTTTGCGTTTGTTGTCACAACTAACCTTTACATCTACATGATGCTCTGGATCGAACCTCTGCTGGAAAACAGGTCTGATGAAAGGCTGCACACAAGCGTCAATGTCAGAACTCCTCTCCACAACCCAATTGCGTGCACGCAGAGATGTTGCTGGGAACCAGCACTACGCATGTGAGCTTTGAAATAAAGTCACTGCCCTTGATGTCACAACTAAATTTTACTACTAAAACTTCATTTGAAAGAAGTCTCTGCTGTGAAATCACATCCTGACTTGCTCTGCACACGTAAAAACGTTTAAACAGTGCCGCACACATGGCAAAGCTGCACGGAGAGATAGTACAGGTATTACTCAGCACACACTATTTGAAAAGGTATCACTGCCTTTGCTGACACAATTAACATTTACACCTACATGATGCTCTGGATCGAACCTCTGCTGGAAAAAAGGTCTGATGAAAGGCTGCACACAAGCGTCAATGTCAGAACTCTGCTCCACAACCCAATTTCGTGCACGCAGAGATGTTGCTGGGAACCAGCACTACGCATGTGAGCTTTGATATAGTCACTGCCCTTGATGTCACAACTAAATTTTACTACTAAAACTTCATTTGAAAGAAGTCTCGGCTGTGAAATCACAACCTGACCTGCTCTGCAAATGTAGACACGTTTAAACAGTGCTGCACACAGGATAAAGAAGCACGGAGGGATGGTGAAGAGATACATAGGCACACACTATTTGCAAAGGTGGCACTGCCTTTGCTATCACAAGTAACTCTCACACCTACATGCAGGTCTGGATCGAACCTGTGCTGGAAAACAGGTCTTCTGACAGACTGCACACAAACGTCACTGTCAGAACTCTGCTACCCAACCCAGTTGCCTGCACTCAGTGATGGTGCTAGAGCTCATAAGTAGAGAGAATTTGCAAAGGTATCTTTGCGTTTGTTGTCACAACTATTCTTTACATCTACATGATGATCTGGATCGAACCTCTGCTGGAAAACAGGTCTGATGAAAGGCTGCACACAAGCGTAAATGTCAGAACTCCTCTCCACAACCCAATTGCGTGCACGCAGAGATGTTGCTGGGAACCAGCACTACGCATGTGAGCTTTGAAATAAAGTCACTGCCCTTGATATCACAACTAAATTTTACAACTAAAACTTCATTTGAAAGAAGTCTCTGCTGTGAAATCACATCCTGACCTGCTCTGCACACGTAGAAACTTTTAAACAGTGACGCACACATGGCAAAGCTGCACGGAGAGATAATACAGGCATTAATCAGCACACACTATTTGAAAAGGTATCACTGCCTTTGCTGTCACAACTAACCTTTACACCTACATGCAGGTCTGGATCGAGCCTCTGCTGGAAAACAGGTCTGCTGACAGGCTTGCACACAAGCGTCAAAGTCAAAACTCTGCTCCACAGCTGAATTGCCAGAACTGAGAGATGGTGTTGGGAAACATCGGCACACATGTAAGATTTGAAATAAAGACACTGCCCTTGATGTCACAACTAAATTTTACTACTAAAACTTCATTTGAAAGAATTCTCGGCTGTGAAATCACAACCTGACCAACTCTGCAAATGTAGACACGTTTAAACAGTGCTGCACACAGGATAAAGAAGCACGGAGAGATGGTGAAGAGATTCATAAGCATACACTATTTGCAAAGGTTGCATTCCCTTTGCTATCACAAGTAACTCTCACACCTACATGCAGGTCTGGATCGAACCTGTGCTGGAAAACAGGTCTGCTGACAGACTGCACACAAACGTCACTGTCAGAACTCTGCTACCCAACCCAGTTGCCTGCACTCAGTGATGGTGCTAGAGCTCATAAGTAGAGAGAATTTGCAGTTATCTTTGCGTTTGTTGTCACAACTATTCTTTACATCTACATGATGCTCTGGATCGAACCTCTGCTGGAAAACAGGTCTGATGAAAGGCTGCACACAAGCGTAAATGTCAGAACTCCTCTCCACAACCCAATTGCGTGCACGCAGAGATGTTGCTGGGAACCAGCCCTACGCATGTGAGCTTTGAAATAAAGTCACTGCCCTTGATGTGCACAACTAAATTTTACTACTAAAACTTCATTTGAAAGAAGTCTCTGCTGTGAAATCACATCCTGACTTGCTCTGCACACATAGAAACGTTTAAACAGTGCCGCACACATGGCAAAGCTGCACGGAGAGATAGTACAGGTATTACTCAGCACACACTATTTGAAAAGGTATCACTGCCTTTGCTGACACAATTAACATTTACACCTACATGATGCTCTGGATCGAACCTCTGCTGGAAAAAAGGTCTGATGAAAGGCTGCACACAAGCGTCAATGTCAGAACTCTGCTCCACAACCCAATTGCGTGCACGCAGAGATGTTGCTGGGAACCAGAACTACGCATGTGAGCTTTGATATAGTCACTGCCCTTGATGTCACAACTAAATTTTACTACTAAAACTTCATTTGAAAGAAGTCTCGGCTGTGAAATCACAACCTGACCTGCTCTGCAAATGTAGACACATTTAAACAGTGCTGCACACAGGATAAAGAAGCACGGAGAGATGGTGAGGAGATTCATAGGCACACACTATTTGCAAAGGTTGCATTCCCTTTGCTATCACAAGTAACTCTCACACCTACATGCAGGTCTGGATCGAACCTGTGCTGGAAAACAGGTCTGCTGACAGACTGCACACAAACGTCACTGTCAGAACTCTGCTACCCAACCCAGTTGCCTGCACTCAGTGATGGTGCTAGAGCTCATAAGTAGAGAGAATTTGCAGTTATCTTTGCGTTTGTTGTCACAACTATTCTTTACATCTACATGATGCTCTGGATCGAACCTCTGCTGGAAAACAGGTCTGATGAAAGGCTGCACACAAGCGTCAATGTCAGAACTCCTCTCCACAACCCAATTGCGTGCACGCAGAGATGTTGCTGGGAACCAGCCCTACGCATGTGAGCTTTGAAATAAAGTCACTGCCCTTGATGTGCACAACTAAATTTTACTACTAAAACTTCATTTGAAAGAAGTCTCTGCTGTGAAATCACATCCTGACTTGCTCTGCACACATAGAAACGTTTAAACAGTGCCGCACACATGGCAAAGCTGCACGGAGAGATAGTACAGGTATTACTCAGCACACACTATTTGAAAAGGTATCACTGCCTTTGCTGACACAATTAACATTTACACCTACATGATGCTCTGGATCGAACCTCTGCTGGAAAAAAGGTCTGATGAAAGGCTGCACACAAGCGTCAATGTCAGAACTCTGCTCCACAACCCAATTTCGTGCACGCAGAGATGTTGCTGGGAACCAGCACTACGCATGTGAGCTTTGATATAGTCAC
This sequence comes from Melopsittacus undulatus, assembly GCF_012275295.1. Taxonomy (NCBI): domain Eukaryota; kingdom Metazoa; phylum Chordata; class Aves; order Psittaciformes; family Psittaculidae; genus Melopsittacus; species Melopsittacus undulatus. The sequence goes on along the minus strand of NW_022994449.1, from coordinate 32,307 downwards.
TGCCCTTGATGTCACAACTAAATTTTACTACTAAAACTTCATTTGAAAGAAGTCTCGGCTGTGAAATCACTACCTGACCTGCTCTGCAAATGTAGACACGTTTAAACAGTGCTGCACACAGGATAAAGAAGCACGGAGGGATGGTGAAGAGATACATAGGCACACACTATTTGCAAAGGTGGCACTGCCTTTGCTATCACAAGTAACTCTCACACCTACATGCAGGTCTGGATCGAACCTGTGCTGGAAAACAGGTCTTCTGACAGACTGCACACAAACGTCACTGTCAGAACTCTGCTACCCAACCCAGTTGCCTGCACTCAGTGATGGTGCTAGAGCTCATAAGTAGAGAGAATTTGCAAAGGTATCTTTGCGTTTGTTGTCACAACTATTCTTTACATCTACATGATGATCTGGATCGAACCTCTGCTGGAAAACAGGTCTGATGAAAGGCTGCACACAAGCGTAAATGTCAGAACTCCTCTCCACAACCCAATTGCGTGCACGCAGAGATGTTGCTGGGAACCAGCACTACGCATGTGAGCTTTGAAATAAAGTCACTGCCCTTGATGTGCACAACTAAATTTTACTACTAAAACTTCATTTGAAAGAAGTCTCTGCTGTGAAATCACATCCTGACTTGCTCTGCACACGTAAAAACGTTTAAACAGTGCCGCACACATGGCAAAGCTGCACGGAGAGATAATACAGGCATTAATCAGCACACACTATTTGGAAAGGTATCACTGCCTTTGCTGTCACAACTAACCTTTACACCTACATGCAGGTCTGGATCGAGCCTCTGCTGGAAAACAGGTCTGCTGACAGGCTTGCACACAAGCGTCAAAGTCAAAACTCTGCTCCACAGCTGAATTGCCAGAACTGAGAGATGGTGTTGGGAAACATCGGCACACATGTAAGATTTGAAATAAAGACACTGCCCTTGATGTCACAACTAAATTTTACTACTAAAACTTCATTTGAAAGAATTCTCGGCTGTGAAATCACAACCTGACCAACTCTGCAAATGTAGACACGTTTAGACAGTGCTGCACACAGGATAAAGAAGCACGGAGAGATGGTGAAGAGATTCATAAGCATAAACTATTTGCAAAGGTTGCATTCCCTTTGCTATCACAAGTAACTCTCACACCTACATGCAGGTCTGGATCGAACCTGTGCTGGAAAACAGGTCTGCTGACAGACTGCACACAAATGTCACTGTCAGAACTCTGCTACCCAACCCAGTTGCCTGCACTCAGTGATGGTGCTAGAGCTCATAAGTAGAGAGAATTTGCAGTTATCTTTGCGTTTGTTGTCACAACTATTCTTTACATCTACATGATGCTCTGGATCGAACCTCTGCTGGAAAACAGGTCTGATGAAAGGCTGCACACAAGCGTAAATGTCAGAACTCCTCTCCACAACCCAATTGCGTGCACGCAGAGATGTTGCTGGGAACCAGCCCTACGCATGTGAGCTTTGAAATAAAGTCACTGCCCTTGATGTGCACAACTAAATTTTACTACTAAAACTTCATTTGAAAGAAGTCTCTGCTGTGAAATCACATCCTGACTTGCTCTGCACACATAGAAACGTTTAAACAGTGCCGCACACATGGCAAAGCTGCACGGAGAGATAGTACAGGTATTACTCAGCACACACTATTTGGAAAGGTATCACTGCCTTTGCTGACACAATTAACATTTACACCTACATGATGCTCTGGATCGAACCTCTGCTGGAAAAAAGGTCTGATGAAAGGCTGCACACAAGCGTCAATGTCAGAACTCTGCTCCACAACCCAATTTCGTGCACGCAGAGATGTTGCTGGGAACCAGAACTACGCATGTGAGCTTTGATATAGTCACTGCCCTTGATGTCACAACTAAATTTTACTACTAAAACTTCATTTGAAAGAAGTCTCGGCTGTGAAATCACAACCTGACCTGCTCTGCAAATGTAGACACGTTTAAACAGTGCTGCACACAGGATAAAGAAGCGCGGAGAGATGGTGAAGAGATTCATAGGCACACACTATTTGCAAAGGTTGCACTGCCTTTGCTATCACAAGTAACTCTCACACCTACATGCAGGTCTGGATCAAACCTGTTCTGAAAAACAGGTCTGCTGACAGACTGCACACAAACGTCACTGTCAGAACTCTGCTCCACAACCCAGTTGCGTGCACGCAGAGATGTTGCTGGGAACCAGCACTACGCATGTGAGCTTTGAAATAGTCACTGCCCTTGATGTCACAACTAAATTTTACTACTAAAACTTCATTTGAAAGAAGTCTCGGCTGTGAAATCACATCCTGACCTGCTCTGCACAAGTAGAAAGGTTTAAAAAGTGCCGCACACATGGCAAAGCTGCACGGAGAGATAGTACAGGTATTACTCAGCACACACTATTTGAAAAGGTATCACTGCCTTTGCTGTCACAACTAACCTTTACACCTTTACACAACTAACCTTAATCAGTACACACTATTTGAAAAGGTATCACTGCCTTTGCAGTCACAACTAACCTTTACACCTACATGATGCTCTGGATTGAACCTCTGCTGGAAAACAGGTCTGATGAAAGGCTGCACACAAGCGTCAAAGTCAAAACTCTGCTCCACAGCCGAATTGCCTGAACTGAGAGATGGTGCTGGGAACCATCGGCACACATGTAAGCTTTGAAATGAAGACACTGCCCTTGATGTCACAACTAAACTTTACTAATAAAACTTCATTTGAAAGAAATCTCGGCTGTGAAATCACAACCTGACCAGCTCTGCAAATGTAGACACGTTTAAACAGTGCTGCACACAGGATAAAGAAGCACGGAGGGATGGTGAAGAGATACATAGGCACACACTATTTGCAAAGGTGGCACTGCCTTTGCTATCACAAGTAACTCTCACACCTACATGCAGGTCTGGATCGAAACTGTGCTGGAAAACAGGTCTGCTGACAGACTGCACACAAACGTCACTGTCAGAACTCTGCTACCCAACCCAATTGCCTGCACTCAGTGATGGTGCTAGAGCTCATAAGCAGAGAGAATTTGCAAAGGTATCTTTGCGTTTGTTGTCACAACTAACCTTTACATCTACATGATGCTCTGGATCGAACCTCTGCTGGAAAACAGGTCTGATGAAAGGCTGCACACAAGCGTCAATGTCAGAACTCCTCTCCACAACCCAATTGCGTGCACGCAGAGATGTTGCTGGGAACCAGCACTACGCATGTGAGCTTTGAAATAAAGTCACTGCCCTTGATGTCACAACTAAATTTTACTACTAAAACTTCATTTGAAAGAAGTCTCTGCTGTGAAATCACATCCTGACTTGCTCTGCACACGTAAAAACGTTTAAACAGTGCCGCACACATGGCAAAGCTGCACGGAGAGATAGTACAGGTATTACTCAGCACACACTATTTGAAAAGGTATCACTGCCTTTGCTGACACAATTAACATTTACACCTACATGATGCTCTGGATCGAACCTCTGCTGGAAAAAAGGTCTGATGAAAGGCTGCACACAAGCGTCAATGTCAGAACTCTGCTCCACAACCCAATTTCGTGCACGCAGAGATGTTGCTGGGAACCAGCACTACGCATGTGAGCTTTGATATAGTCACTGCCCTTGATGTCACAACTAAATTTTACTACTAAAACTTCATTTGAAAGAAGTCTCGGCTGTGAAATCACTACCTGACCTGCTCTGCAAATGTAGACACGTTTAAACAGTGCTGCACACAGGATAAAGAAGCACGGAGGGATGGTGAAGAGATACATAGGCACACACTATTTGCAAAGGTGGCACTGCCTTTGCTATCACAAGTAACTCTCACACCTACATGCAGGTCTGGATCGAACCTGTGCTGGAAAACAGGTCTTCTGACAGACTGCACACAAACGTCACTGTCAGAACTCTGCTACCCAACCCAGTTGCCTGCACTCAGTGATGGTGCTAGAGCTCATAAGTAGAGAGAATTTGCAAAGGTATCTTTGCGTTTGTTGTCACAACTATTCTTTACATCTACATGATGATCTGGATCGAACCTCTGCTGGAAAACAGGTCTGATGAAAGGCTGCACACAAGCGTAAATGTCAGAACTCCTCTCCACAACCCAATTGCGTGCACGCAGAGATGTTGCTGGGAACCAGCACTACGCATGTGAGCTTTGAAATAAAGTCACTGCCCTTGATGTGCACAACTAAATTTTACTACTAAAACTTCATTTGAAAGAAGTCACTGCTGTGAAATCACATCCTGACTTGCTCTGCACACGTAAAAACGTTTAAAAAGTGCCGCACACATGGCAAAGCTGCACGGAGAGATAATACAGGCATTAATCAGCACACACTATTTGGAAAGGTATCACTGCCTTTGCTGTCACAACTAACCTTTACACCTACATGCAGGTCTGGATCGAGCCTCTGCTGGAAAACAGGTCTGCTGACAGGCTTGCACACAAGCGTCAAAGTCAAAACTCTGCTCCACAGCTGAATTGCCAGAACTGAGAGATGGTGTTGGGAAACATCGGCACACATGTAAGATTTGAAATAAAGACACTGCCCTTGATGTCACAACTAAATTTTACTACTAAAACTTCATTTGAAAGAATTCTCGGCTGTGAAATCACAACCTGACCAACTCTGCAAATGTAGACACGTTTAGACAGTGCTGCACACAGGATAAAGAAGCACGGAGAGATGGTGAAGAGATTCATAAGCATAAACTATTTGCAAAGGTTGCATTCCCTTTGCTATCACAAGTAACTCTCACACCTACATGCAGGTCTGGATCGAACCTGTGCTGGAAAACAGGTCTGCTGACAGACTGCACACAAATGTCACTGTCAGAACTCTGCTACCCAACCCAGTTGCCTGCACTCAGTGATGGTGCTAGAGCTCATAAGTAGAGAGAATTTGCAGTTATCTTTGCGTTTGTTGTCACAACTATTCTTTACATCTACATGATGCTCTGGATCGAACCTCTGCTGGAAAACAGGTCTGATGAAAGGCTGCACACAAGCGTAAATGTCAGAACTCCTCTCCACAACCCAATTGCGTGCACGCAGAGATGTTGCTGGGAACCAGCCCTACGCATGTGAGCTTTGAAATAAAGTCACTGCCCTTGATGTGCACAACTAAATTTTACTACTAAAACTTCATTTGAAAGAAGTCTCTGCTGTGAAATCACATCCTGACTTGCTCTGCACACATAGAAACGTTTAAACAGTGCCGCACACATGGCAAAGCTGCACGGAGAGATAGTACAGGTATTACTCAGCACACACTATTTGAAAAGGTATCACTGCCTTTGCTGACACAATTAACATTTACACCTACATGATGCTCTGGATCGAACCTCTGCTGGAAAAAAGGTCTGATGAAAGGCTGCACACAAGCGTCAATGTCAGAACTCTGCTCCACAACCCAATTTCGTGCACGCAGAGATGTTGCTGGGAACCAGCACTACGCATGTGAGCTTTGATATAGTCACTGCCCTTGATGTCACAACTAAATTTTACTACTAAAACTTCATTTGAAAGAAGTCTCGGCTGTGAAATCACAACCTGACCTGCTCTTCAAATGTAGACACGTTTAAACAGTGCTGCACACAGGATAAAGAAGCGCGGAGAGATGGTGAAGAGATTCATAGGCACACACTATTTGCAAAGGTTGCACTGCCTTTGCTATCACAAGTAACTCTCACACCTACATGCAGGTCTGGATCAAACCTGTTCTGAAAAACAGGTCTGCTGACAGACTGCACACAAACGTCACTGTCAGAACTCTGCTCCACAACCCAGTTGCGTGCACGCAGAGATGTTGCTGGGAACCAGCACTACGCATGTGAGCTTTGAAATAGTCACTGCCCTTGATGTCACAACTAAATTTTACTACTAAAACTTCATTTGAAAGAAGTCTCGGCTGTGAAATCACATCCTGACCTGCTCTGCACAAGTAGAAAGGTTTAAAAAGTGCCGCACACATGGCAAAGCTGCACGGAGAGATAGTACAGGTATTACTCAGCACACACTATTTGAAAAGGTATCACTGCCTTTGCTGTCACAACTAACCTTTACACCTTTACACAACTAACCTTAATCAGTACACACTATTTGAAAAGGTATCACTGCCTTTGCAGTCACAACTAACCTTTACACCTACATGATGCTCTGGATTGAACCTCTGCTGGAAAACAGGTCTGATGAAAGGCTGCACACAAGCGTCAAAGTCAAAACTCTGCTCCACAGCCGAATTGCCTGAACTGAGAGATGGTGCTGGGAACCATCGGCACACATGTAAGCTTTGAAATGAAGACACTGCCCTTGATGTCACAACTAAACTTTACTAATAAAACTTCATTTGAAAGAAATCTCGGCTGTGAAATCACAACCTGACCAGCTCTGCAAATGTAGACACGTTTAAACAGTGCTGCACACAGGATAAAGAAGCACGGAGGGATGGTGAAGAGATACATAGGCACACACTATTTGCAAAGGTTGCATTCCCTTTGCTATCACAAGTAACTCTCACACCTACATGCAGGTCTGGATCGAACCTGTGCTGGAAAACAGGTCTTCTGACAGACTGCACACAAACGTCACTGTCAGAACTCTGCTACCCAACCCAATTGCCTGCACTCAGTGATGGTGCTAGAGCTCATAAGCAGAGAGAATTTGCAAAGGTATCTTTGCGTTTGTTGTCACAACTAACCTTTACATCTACATGATGCTCTGGATCGAACCTCTGCTGGAAAACAGGTCTGATGAAAGGCTGCACACAAGCGTCAATGTCAGAACTCCTCTCCACAACCCAATTGCGTGCACGCAGAGATGTTGCTGGGAACCAGCACTACGCATGTGAGCTTTGAAATAAAGTCACTGCCCTTGATGTCACAACTAAATTTTACTACTAAAACTTCATTTGAAAGAAGTCTCTGCTGTGAAATCACATCCTGACTTGCTCTGCACACGTAAAAACGTTTAAAAAGTGCCGCACACATGGCAAAGCTGCACGGAGAGATAGTAAAGGTATTACTCAGCACACACTATTTGAAAAGGTATCACTGCCTTTGCTGTCACAACTAACCTTTACACCTTTACACAACTAACCTTAATCAGTACACACTATTTGAAAAGGTATCACTGCCTTTGCAGTCACAACTAACCTTTACACCTACATGATGCTCTGGATTGAACCTCTGCTGGAAAACAGGTCTGATGAAAGGCTGCACACAAGCGTCAAAGTCAAAACTCTGCTCCACAGCCGAATTGCCTGAACTGAGAGATGGTGCTGGGAACCATCGGCACACATGTAAGCTTTGAAATGAAGACACTGCCCTTGATGTCACAACTAAACTTTACTAATAAAACATCATTTGAAAGAAGTCTCGGCTGTGAAATCACAACCTGACCTGCTCTGCAAATGTAGACACGTTTAAACAGTGCTGCACACAGGATAAAGAAGCGCGGAGAGATGGTGAAGAGATTCATAGGCACACACTATTTGCAAAGGTTGCACTGCCTTTGCTATCACAAGTAACTCTCACACCTACATGCAGGTCTGGATCAAACCTGTTCTGAAAAACAGGTCTGCTGACAGACTGCACACAAACGTCACTGTCAGAACTCTGCTCCACAACCCAGTTGCGTGCACGCAGAGATGTTGCTGGGAACCAGCACTACGCATGTGAGCTTTGAAATAGTCACTGCCCTTGATGTCACAACTAAATTTTACTACTAAAACTTCATTTGAAAGAAGTCTCGGCTGTGAAATCACATCCTGACCTGCTCTGCACAAGTAGAAAGGTTTAAAAAGTGCCGCACACATGGCAAAGCTGCACGGAGAGATAGTACAGGTATTACTCAGCACACACTATTTGAAAAGGTATCACTGCCTTTGCTGTCACAACTAACCTTTACACCTTTACACAACTAACCTTAATCAGTACACACTATGTGAAAAGGTATCACTGCCTTTGCAGTCACAACTAACCTTTACACCTACATGATGCTCTGGATTGAACCTCTGCTGGAAAACAGGTCTGATGAAAGGCTGCACACAAGCGTCAAAGTCAAAACTCTGCTCCACAGCCGAATTGCCTGAACTGAGAGATGGTGCTGGGAACCATCGGCACACATGTAAGCTTTGAAATGAAGACACTGCCCTTGATGTCACAACTAAACTTTACTAATAAAACTTCATTTGAAAGAAATCTCGGCTGTGAAATCACAACCTGACCAGCTCTGCAAATGTAGACACGTTTAAACAGTGCTGCACACAGGATAAAGAAGCACGGAGGGATGGTGAAGAGATACATAGGCACACACTATTTGCAAAGGTTGCATTCCCTTTGCTATCACAAGTAACTCTCACACCTACATGCAGGTCTGGATCGAAACTGTGCTGGAAAACAGGTCTGCTGACAGACTGCACACAAACGTCACTGTCAGAACTCTGCTACCCAACCCAATTGCCTGCACTCAGTGATGGTGCTAGAGCTCATAAGCAGAGAGAATTTGCAAAGGTATCTTTGCGTTTGTTGTCACAACTAACCTTTACATCTACATGATGCTCTGGATCGAACCTCTGCTGGAAAACAGGTCTGATGAAAGGCTGCACACAAGCGTCAATGTCAGAACTCCTCTCCACAACCCAATTGCGTGCACGCAGAGATGTTGCTGGGAACCAGCACTACGCATGTGAGCTTTGAAATAAAGTCACTGCCCTTGATGTCACAACTAAATTTTACTACTAAAACTTCATTTGAAAGAAGTCTCTGCTGTGAAATCACATCCTGACTTGCTCTGCACACGTAGAAAGGTTTAAAAAGTGCCGCACACATGGCAAAGCTGCACGGAGAGATAGTAAAGGTATTACTCAGCACACACTATTTGAAAAGGTATCACTGCCTTTGCTGTCACAACTAACCTTTACACCTTTACACAACTAACCTTAATCAGTACACACTATTTGAAAAGGTATCACTGCCTTTGCAGTCACAACTAACCTTTACACCTACATGATGCTCTGGATTGAACCTCTGCTGGAAAACAGGTCTGATGAAAGGCTGCACACAAGCGTCAAAGTCAAAACTCTGCTCCACAGCCGAATTGCCTGAACTGAGAGATGGTGCTGGGAACCATCGGCACACATGTAAGCTTTGAAATGAAGACACTGCCCTTGATGTCACAACTAAACTTTACTAATAAAACTTCATTTGAAAGAAGTCTCGGCTGTGAAATCACAACCTGACCTGCTCTGCAAATGTAGACACGTTTAAACAGTGCTGCACACAGGATAAAGAAGCACGGAGGGATGGTGAAGAGATACATAGGCACACACTATTTGCAAAGGTTGCATTCCCTTTGCTATCACAAGTAACTCTCACACCTACATGCAGGTCTGGATCGAACCTGTGCTGGAAAACAGGTCTTCTGACAGACTGCACACAAACGTCACTGTCAGAACTCTGCTACCCAACCCAATTGCCTGCACTCAGTGATGGTGCTAGAGCTCATAAGCAGAGAGAATTTGCAAAGGTATCTTTGCGTTTGTTGTCACAACTAACCTTTACATCTACATGATGCTCTGGATCGAACCTCTGCTGGAAAACAGGTCTGATGAAAGGCTGCACACAAGCGTCAATGTCAGAACTCCTCTCCACAACCCAATTGCGTGCACGCAGAGATGTTGCTGGGAACCAGCACTACGCATGTGAGCTTTGAAATAAAGTCACTGCCCTTGATGTCACAACTAAATTTTACTACTAAAACTTCATTGGAAAGAAGTCTCTGCTGTGAAATCACATCCTGACTTGCTCTGCACACGTAGAAAGGTTTAAAAAGTGCCGCACACATGGCAAAGCTGCACGGAGAGATAGTAAAGGTATTACTCAGCACACACTATTTGAAAAGGTATCACTGCCTTTGCTGTCACAACTAACCTTTACACCTACATGCAGGTCTGGATCGAGCCTCTGCTGGAAAACAGGTCTGCTGACAGGCTTGCACACAAGCGTCAAAGTCAAAACTCTGCACCACAGCTGAATTGCCAGAACTGAGAGATGGTGTTGGGAAACATCGGCACACATGTAAGATTTGAAATAAAGACACTGCCCTTGATGTCACAACTAAATTTTACTGCTAAAACTTCATTTGAAAGAATTCTCGGCTGTGAAATCACAACCTGACCAACTCTGCAAATGTAGACACGTTTAAACAGTGCTGCACACAGGATAAAGAAGCACGGAGAGATGGTGAAGAGATTCATAAGCATACACTATTTGCAAAGGTTGCATTCCCTTTGCTATCACAAGTAACTCTCACACCTACATGCAGGTCTGGATCGAACCTGTGCTGGAAAACAGGTCTGCTGACAGACTGCACACAAACGTCACTGTCAGAACTCTGCTACCCAACCCAGTTGCCTGCACTCAGTGATGGTGCTAGAGCTCATAAGTAGAGAGAATTTGCAGTTATCTTTGCGTTTGTTGTCACAACTATTCTTTACATCTACATGATGCTCTGGATCGAACCTCTGCTGGAAAACAGGTCTGATGAAAGGCTGCACACAAGCGTAAATGTCAGAACTCCTCTCCACAACCCAATTGCGTGCACGCAGAGATGTTGCTGGGAACCAGCCCTACGCATGTGAGCTTTGAAATAAAGTCACTGCCCTTGATGTGCACAACTAAATTTTACTACTAAAACTTCATTTGAAAGAAGTCTCTGCTGTGAAATCACATCCTGACTTGCTCTGCACACATAGAAACGTTTAAACAGTGCCGCACTCATGGCAAAGCTGCACGGAGAGATAGTACAGGTATTACTCAGCACACACTATTTGAAAAGGTATCACTGCCTTTGCTGACACAATTAACATTTACACCTACATGATGCTCTGGATCGAACCTCTGCTGGAAAAAAGGTCTGATGAAAGGCTGCACACAAGCGTCAATGTCAGAACTCCTCTCCACAACCCAATTGCGTGCACGCAGAGATGTTGCTGGGAACCAGCCCTACGCATGTGAGCTTTGAAATAAAGTCACTGCCCTTGATGTGCACAACTAAATTTTACTACTAAAACTTCATTTGAAAGAAGTCTCTGCTGTGAAATCACATCCTGACTTGCTCTGCACACATAGAAACGTTTAAACAGTGACGCACACATGGCAAAGCTGCACGGAGAGATAATACAGGCATTAATCAGCACACACTATTTGAAAAGGTATCACTGCCTTTGCTGTCACAACTAACCTTTACACCTACATGCAGGTCTGGATCGAGCCTGTGCTGGAAAACAGGTCTGCTGACAGGCTTGCACACAAGCGTCAAAGTCAAAACTCTGCTCCACAGCTGAATTGCCAGAACTGAGAGATGGTGTTGGGAAACATCGGCACACATGTAAGATTTGAAATAAAGTCACTGCCCTTGATGTGCACAACTAAATTTTACTACTAAAACTTCATTTGAAAGAAGTCTCTGCTGTGAAATCACATCCTGACTTGCTCTGCACACATAGAAACGTTTAAACAGTGCCGCACTCATGGCAAAGCTGCACGGAGAGATAGTACAGGTATTACTCAGCACACACTATTTGAAAAGGTATCACTGCCTTTGCTGACACAATTAACATTTACACCTACATGATGCTCTGGATCGAACCTCTGCTGGAAAAAAGGTCTGATGAAAGGCTGCACACAAGCGTCAATGTCAGAACTCTGCTCCACAACCCAATTTCGTGCACGCAGAGATGTTGCTGGGAACCAGCACTACGCATGTGAGCTTTGATATAGTCACTGCCCTTGATGTCACAACTAAATTTTACTACTAAAACTTCATTTGAAAGAAGTCTCGGCTGTGAAATCACTACCTGACCTGCTCTGCAAATGTAGACACGTTTAAACAGTGCTGCACACAGGATAAAGAAGCACGGAGGGATGGTGAAGAGATACATAGGCACACACTATTTGCAAAGGTGGCACTGCCTTTGCTATCACAAGTAACTCTCACACCTACATGCAGGTCTGGATCGAACCTGTGCTGGAAAACAGGTCTTCTGACAGACTGCACACAAACGTCACTGTCAGAACTCTGCTACCCAACCCAGTTGCCTGCACTCAGTGATGGTGCTAGAGCTCATAAGTAGAGAGAATTTGCAAAGGTATCTTTGCGTTTGTTGTCACAACTATTCTTTACATCTACATGATGATCTGGATCGAACCTCTGCTGGAAAACAGGTCTGATGAAAGGCTGCACACAAGCGTAAATGTCAGAACTCCTCTCCACAACCCAATTGCGTGCACGCAGAGATGTTGCTGGGAACCAGCACTACGCATGTGAGCTTTGAAATAAAGTCACTGCCCTTGATGTGCACAACTAAATTTTACTACTAAAACTTCATTTGAAAGAAGTCACTGCTGTGAAATCACATCCTGACTTGCTCTGCACACGTAAAAACGTTTAAAAAGTGCCGCACACATGGCAAAGCTGCACGGAGAGATAATACAGGCATTAATCAGCACACACTATTTGGAAAGGTATCACTGCCTTTGCTGTCACAACTAACCTTTACACCTACATGCAGGTCTGGATCGAGCCTCTGCTGGAAAACAGGTCTGCTGACAGGCTTGCACACAAGCGTCAAAGTCAAAACTCTGCTCCACAGCTGAATTGCCAGAACTGAGAGATGGTGTTGGGAAACATCGGCACACATGTAAGATTTGAAATAAAGACACTGCCCTTGATGTCACAACTAAATTTTACTACTAAAACTTCATTTGAAAGAATTCTCGGCTGTGAAATCACAACCTGACCAACTCTGCAAATGTAGACACGTTTAGACAGTGCTGCACACAGGATAAAGAAGCACGGAGAGATGGTGAAGAGATTCATAAGCATAAACTATTTGCAAAGGTTGCATTCCCTTTGCTATCACAAGTAACTCTCACACCTACATGCAGGTCTGGATCGAACCTGTGCTGGAAAACAGGTCTGCTGACAGACTGCACACAAATGTCACTGTCAGAACTCTGCTACCCAACCCAGTTGCCTGCACTCAGTGATGGTGCTAGAGCTCATAAGTAGAGAGAATTTGCAGTTATCTTTGCGTTTGTTGTCACAACTATTCTTTACATCTACATGATGCTCTGGATCGAACCTCTGCTGGAAAACAGGTCTGATGAAAGGCTGCACACAAGCGTAAATGTCAGAACTCCTCTCCACAACCCAATTGCGTGCACGCAGAGATGTTGCTGGGAACCAGCCCTACGCATGTGAGCTTTGAAATAAAGTCACTGCCCTTGATGTGCACAACTAAATTTTACTACTAAAACTTCATTTGAAAGAAGTCTCTGCTGTGAAATCACATCCTGACTTGCTCTGCACACATAGAAACGTTTAAACAGTGCCGCACACATGGCAAAGCTGCACGGAGAGATAGTACAGGTATTACTCAGCACACACTATTTGAAAAGGTATCACTGCCTTTGCTGACACAATTAACATTTACACCTACATGATGCTCTGGATCGAACCTCTGCTGGAAAAAAGGTCTGATGAAAGGCTGCACACAAGCGTCAATGTCAGAACTCTGCTCCACAACCCAATTTCGTGCACGCAGAGATGTTGCTGGGAACCAGCACTACGCATGTGAGCTTTGATATAGTCACTGCCCTTGATGTCACAACTAAATTTTACTACTAAAACTTCATTTGAAAGAAGTCTCGGCTGTGAAATCACAACCTGACCTGCTCTTCAAATGTAGACACGTTTAAACAGTGCTGCACACAGGATAAAGAAGCGCGGAGAGATGGTGAAGAGATTCATAGGCACACACTATTTGCAAAGGTTGCACTGCCTTTGCTATCACAAGTAACTCTCACACCTACATGCAGGTCTGGATCAAACCTGTTCTGAAAAACAGGTCTGCTGACAGACTGCACACAAACGTCACTGTCAGAACTCTGCTCCACAACCCAGTTGCGTGCACGCAGAGATGTTGCTGGGAACCAGCACTACGCATGTGAGCTTTGAAATAGTCACTGCCCTTGATGTCACAACTAAATTTTACTACTAAAACTTCATTTGAAAGAAGTCTCGGCTGTGAAATCACATCCTGACCTGCTCTGCACAAGTAGAAAGGTTTAAAAAGTGCCGCACACATGGCAAAGCTGCACGGAGAGATAGTACAGGTATTACTCAGCACACACTATTTGAAAAGGTATCACTGCCTTTGCTGTCACAACTAACCTTTACACCTTTACACAACTAACCTTAATCAGTACACACTATTTGAAAAGGTATCACTGCCTTTGCAGTCACAACTAACCTTTACACCTACATGATGCTCTGGATTGAACCTCTGCTGGAAAACAGGTCTGATGAAAGGCTGCACACAAGCGTCAAAGTCAAAACTCTGCTCCACAGCCGAATTGCCTGAACTGAGAGATGGTGCTGGGAACCATCGGCACACATGTAAGCTTTGAAATGAAGACACTGCCCTTGATGTCACAACTAAACTTTACTAATAAAACTTCATTTGAAAGAAATCTCGGCTGTGAAATCACAACCTGACCAGCTCTGCAAATGTAGACACGTTTAAACAGTGCTGCACACAGGATAAAGAAGCACGGAGGGATGGTGAAGAGATACATAGGCACACACTATTTGCAAAGGTTGCATTCCCTTTGCTATCACAAGTAACTCTCACACCTACATGCAGGTCTGGATCGAACCTGTGCTGGAAAACAGGTCTTCTGACAGACTGCACACAAACGTCACTGTCAGAACTCTGCTACCCAACCCAATTGCCTGCACTCAGTGATGGTGCTAGAGCTCATAAGCAGAGAGAATTTGCAAAGGTATCTTTGCGTTTGTTGTCACAACTAACCTTTACATCTACATGATGCTCTGGATCGAACCTCTGCTGGAAAACAGGTCTGATGAAAGGCTGCACACAAGCGTCAATGTCAGAACTCCTCTCCACAACCCAATTGCGTGCACGCAGAGATGTTGCTGGGAACCAGCACTACGCATGTGAGCTTTGAAATAAAGTCACTGCCCTTGATGTCACAACTAAATTTTACTACTAAAACTTCATTTGAAAGAAGTCTCTGCTGTGAAATCACATCCTGACTTGCTCTGCACACGTAAAAACGTTTAAAAGTGCCGCACACATGGCAAAGCTGCACGGAGAGATAGTAAAGGTATTACTCAGCACACACTATTTGAAAAGGTATCACTGCCTTTGCTGTCACAACTAACCTTTACACCTTTACACAACTAACCTTAATCAGTACACACTATTTGAAAAGGTATCACTGCCTTTGCAGTCACAACTAACCTTTACACCTACATGATGCTCTGGATTGAACCTCTGCTGGAAAACAGGTCTGATGAAAGGCTGCACACAAGCGTCAAAGTCAAAACTCTGCTCCACAGCCGAATTGCCTGAACTGAGAGATGGTGCTGGGAACCATCGGCACACATGTAAGCTTTGAAATGAAGACACTGCCCTTGATGTCACAACTAAACTTTACTAATAAAACTTCATTTGAAAGAAATCTCGGCTGTGAAATCACAACCTGACCTGCTCTGCAAATGTAGACACGTTTAAACAGTGCTGCACACAGGATAAAGAAGCGCGGAGAGATGGTGAAGAGATTCATAGGCACACACTATTTGCAAAGGTTGCACTGCCTTTGCTATCACAAGTAACTCTCACACCTACATGCAGGTCTGGATCAAACCTGTTCTGAAAAACAGGTCTGCTGACAGACTGCACACAAACGTCACTGTCAGAACTCTGCTCCACAACCCAGTTGCGTGCACGCAGAGATGTTGCTGGGAACCAGCACTACGCATGTGAGCTTTGAAATAGTCACTGCCCTTGATGTCACAACTAAATTTTACTACTAAAACTTCATTTGAAAGAAGTCTCGGCTGTGAAATCACATCCTGACCTGCTCTGCACAAGTAGAAAGGTTTAAAAAGTGCCGCACACATGGCAAAGCTGCACGGAGAGATAGTACAGGTATTACTCAGCACACACTATTTGAAAAGGTATCACTGCCTTTGCTGTCACAACTAACCTTTACACCTTTACACAACTAACCTTAATCAGTACACACTATGTGAAAAGGTATCACTGCCTTTGCAGTCACAACTAACCTTTACACCTACATGATGCTCTGGATTGAACCTCTGCTGGAAAACAGGTCTGATGAAAGGCTGCACACAAGCGTCAAAGTCAAAACTCTGCTCCACAGCCGAATTGCCTGAACTGAGAGATGGTGCTGGGAACCATCGGCACACATGTAAGCTTTGAAATGAAGACACTGCCCTTGATGTCACAACTAAACTTTACTAATAAAACTTCATTTGAAAGAAATCTCGGCTGTGAAATCACAACCTGACCAGCTCTGCAAATGTAGACACGTTTAAACAGTGCTGCACACAGGATAAAGAAGCACGGAGGGATGGTGAAGAGATACATAGGCACACACTATTTGCAAAGGTTGCATTCCCTTTGCTATCACAAGTAACTCTCACACCTACATGCAGGTCTGGATCGAAACTGTGCTGGAAAACAGGTCTGCTGACAGACTGCACACAAACGTCACTGTCAGAACTCTGCTACCCAACCCAATTGCCTGCACTCAGTGATGGTGCTAGAGCTCATAAGCAGAGAGAATTTGCAAAGGTATCTTTGCGTTTGTTGTCACAACTAACCTTTACATCTACATGATGCTCTGGATCGAACCTCTGCTGGAAAACAGGTCTGATGAAAGGCTGCACACAAGCGTCAATGTCAGAACTCCTCTCCACAACCCAATTGCGTGCACGCAGAGATGTTGCTGGGAACCAGCACTACGCATGTGAGCTTTGAAATAAAGTCACTGCCCTTGATGTCACAACTAAATTTTACTACTAAAACTTCATTTGAAAGAAGTCTCTGCTGTGAAATCACATCCTGACTTGCTCTGCACACGTAGAAAGGTTTAAAAAGTGCCGCACACATGGCAAAGCTGCACGGAGAGATAGTAAAGGTATTACTCAGCACACACTATTTGAAAAGGTATCACTGCCTTTGCTGTCACAACTAACCTTTACACCTTTACACAACTAACCTTAATCAGTACACACTATTTGAAAAGGTATCACTGCCTTTGCAGTCACAACTAACCTTTACACCTACATGATGCTCTGGATTGAACCTCTGCTGGAAAACAGGTCTGATGAAAGGCTGCACACAAGCGTCAAAGTCAAAACTCTGCTCCACAGCCGAATTGCCTGAACTGAGAGATGGTGCTGGGAACCATCGGCACACATGTAAGCTTTGAAATGAAGACACTGCCCTTGATGTCACAACTAAACTTTACTAATAAAACTTCATTTGAAAGAAGTCTCGGCTGTGAAATCACAACCTGACCTGCTCTGCAAATGTAGACACGTTTAAACAGTGCTGCACACAGGATAAAGAAGCACGGAGGGATGGTGAAGAGATACATAGGCACACACTATTTGCAAAGGTTGCATTCCCTTTGCTATCACAAGTAACTCTCACACCTACATGCAGGTCTGGATCGAACCTGTGCTGGAAAACAGGTCTTCTGACAGACTGCACACAAACGTCACTGTCAGAACTCTGCTACCCAACCCAATTGCCTGCACTCAGTGATGGTGCTAGAGCTCATAAGCAGAGAGAATTTGCAAAGGTATCTTTGCGTTTGTTGTCACAACTAACCTTTACATCTACATGATGCTCTGGATCGAACCTCTGCTGGAAAACAGGTCTGATGAAAGGCTGCACACAAGCGTCAATGTCAGAACTCCTCTCCACAACCCAATTGCGTGCACGCAGAGATGTTGCTGGGAACCAGCACTACGCATGTGAGCTTTGAAATAAAGTCACTGCCCTTGATGTCACAACTAAATTTTACTACTAAAACTTCATTGGAAAGAAGTCTCTGCTGTGAAATCACATCCTGACTTGCTCTGCACACGTAGAAAGGTTTAAAAAGTGCCGCACACATGGCAAAGCTGCACGGAGAGATAGTAAAGGTATTACTCAGCACACACTATTTGAAAAGGTATCACTGCCTTTGCTGTCACAACTAACCTTTACACCTACATGCAGGTCTGGATCGAGCCTCTGCTGGAAAACAGGTCTGCTGACAGGCTTGCACACAAGCGTCAAAGTCAAAACTCTGCACCACAGCTGAATTGCCAGAACTGAGAGATGGTGTTGGGAAACATCGGCACACATGTAAGATTTGAAATAAAGACACTGCCCTTGATGTCACAACTAAATTTTACTGCTAAAACTTCATTTGAAAGAATTCTCGGCTGTGAAATCACAACCTGACCAACTCTGCAAATGTAGACACGTTTAAACAGTGCTGCACACAGGATAAAGAAGCACGGAGAGATGGTGAAGAGATTCATAAGCATACACTATTTGCAAAGGTTGCATTCCCTTTGCTATCACAAGTAACTCTCACACCTACATGCAGGTCTGGATCGAACCTGTGCTGGAAAACAGGTCTGCTGACAGACTGCACACAAACGTCACTGTCAGAACTCTGCTACCCAACCCAGTTGCCTGCACTCAGTGATGGTGCTAGAGCTCATAAGTAGAGAGAATTTGCAGTTATCTTTGCGTTTGTTGTCACAACTATTCTTTACATCTACATGATGCTCTGGATCGAACCTCTGCTGGAAAACAGGTCTGATGAAAGGCTGCACACAAGCGTAAATGTCAGAACTCCTCTCCACAACCCAATTGCGTGCACGCAGAGATGTTGCTGGGAACCAGCCCTACGCATGTGAGCTTTGAAATAAAGTCACTGCCCTTGATGTGCACAACTAAATTTTACTACTAAAACTTCATTTGAAAGAAGTCTCTGCTGTGAAATCACATCCTGACTTGCTCTGCACACATAGAAACGTTTAAACAGTGCCGCACTCATGGCAAAGCTGCACGGAGAGATAGTACAGGTATTACTCAGCACACACTATTTGAAAAGGTATCACTGCCTTTGCTGACACAATTAACATTTACACCTACATGATGCTCTGGATCGAACCTCTGCTGGAAAAAAGGTCTGATGAAAGGCTGCACACAAGCGTCAATGTCAGAACTCCTCTCCACAACCCAATTGCGTGCACGCAGAGATGTTGCTGGGAACCAGCCCTACGCATGTGAGCTTTGAAATAAAGTCACTGCCCTTGATGTGCACAACTAAATTTTACTACTAAAACTTCATTTGAAAGAAGTCTCTGCTGTGAAATCACATCCTGACTTGCTCTGCACACATAGAAACGTTTAAACAGTGACGCACACATGGCAAAGCTGCACGGAGAGATAATACAGGCATTAATCAGCACACACTATTTGAAAAGGTATCACTGCCTTTGCTGTCACAACTAACCTTTACACCTACATGCAGGTCTGGATCGAGCCTGTGCTGGAAAACAGGTCTGCTGACAGGCTTGCACACAAGCGTCAAAGTCAAAACTCTGCTCCACAGCTGAATTGCCAGAACTGAGAGATGGTGTTGGGAAACATCGGCACACATGTAAGATTTGAAATAAAGACACTGCCCTTGATGTCACAACTAAATTTTACTGCTAAAACTTCATTTGAAAGAATTCTCGGCTGTGAAATCACAACCTGACCAACTCTGCAAATGTAGACACGTTTAAACAGTGCTGCACACAGGATAAAGAAGCACGGAGAGATGGTGAAGAGATTCATAAGCATACACTATTTGCAAAGGTTGCATTCCCTTTGCTATCACAAGTAACTCTCACACCTACATGCAGGTCTGGATCGAACCTGTGCTGGAAAACAGGTCTGCTGACAGACTGCACACAAACGTCACTGTCAGAACTCTGCTACCCAACCCAGTTGCCTGCACTCAGTGATGGTGCTAGAGCTCATAAGTAGAGAGTATTTGCAAAGTTATCTTTGTGTTTGTTGTCACAACTAACCTTTACATCTACATGATGCTCTGGATTGTACCTCTGCTGGAAAAAAGGTCTGATGAAAGGCTGACCACAAGCGTCAATATGAGAACTCCTCTCCACAACCCAATTGCGTGCACGCAGAGATGTTGCTGGGAACCAGCACTACGCATGTGAGCTTTGAAATAAAGTCACTGCCCTTGATGTCACAACTGAATTTTACTACTATAACTTCATTTGAAAGAATTCTCGGCTGTGAAATCACAACCTGACCTGCTCTGCAAATGTAGACACATTTAAACAGTGCTGCACACAGGATAAAGAAGCACGGAGAGATGGTGAGGAGATTCATAGGCACACACTATTTGCAAAGGTTGCACTGCCTTTGCTATCACAAGTAACTCTCACACCTACATGCAGGTCTGGATCGAGCCTCTGCTGGAAAACAGGTCTGCTGACAGGCTTGCACACAAGCGTCAAAGTCAAAACTCTGCTCCACAGCTGAATTGCCAGAACTGAGAGATGGTGTTGGGAAACATCGGCACACATGTAAGATTTGAAATAAAGACACTGCCCTTGATGTCACAACTAAATTTTACTACTAAAACTTCATTTGAAAGAATTCTCGGCTGTGAAATCACAACCTGACCAACTCTGCAAATGTAGACACGTTTAAACAGTGCTGCACACAGGATAAAGAAGCACGGAGAGATGGTGAAGAGATTCATAAGCATACACTATTTGCAAAGGTTGCATTCCCTTTGCTATCACAAGTAACTCTCACACCTACATGCAGGTCTGGATCGAACCTGTGCTGGAAAACAGGTCTGCTGACAGACTGCACACAAACGTCACTGTCAGAACTCTGCTACCCAACCCAGTTGCCTGCACTCAGTGATGGTGCTAGAGCTCATAAGTAGAGAGAATTTGCAGTTATCTTTGCGTTTGTTGTCACAACTATTCTTTACATCTACATGATGCTCTGGATCGAACCTCTGCTGGAAAAACAGGTCTGATGAAAGGCTGCACACAAGCGTAAATGTCAGAACTCCTCTCCACAACCCAATTGCGTGCACGCAGAGATGTTGCTGGGAACCAGCCCTACGCATGTGAGCTTTGAAATAAAGTCACTGCCCTTGATGTGCACAACTAAATTTTACTACTAAAACTTCATTTGAAAGAAGTCTCTGCTGTGAAATCACATCCTGACTTGCTCTGCACACATAGAAACGTTTAAACAGTGCCGCACACATGGCAAAGCTGCACGGAGAGATAGTACAGGTATTACTCAGCACACACTATTTGAAAAGGTATCACTGCCTTTGCTGACACAATTAACATTTACACCTACATGATGCTCTGGATCGAACCTCTGCTGGAAAAAAGGTCTGATGAAAGGCTGCACACAAGCGTCAATGTCAGAACTCTGCTCCACAACCCAATTGCGTGCACGCAGAGATGTTGCTGGGAACCAGCACTACGCATGTGAGCTTTGATATAGTCACTGCCCTTGATGTCACAACTAAATTTTACTACTAAAACTTCATTTGAAAGAAGTCTCGGCTGTGAAATCACAACCTGACCTGCTCTGCAAATGTAGACACGCTTAAACAGTGCTGCACACAGGATAAAGAAGCGCGGAGGGATGGTGAAGAGATTCATAGGCACACACTATTTGCAAAGGTTGCACTGCCTTTGCTATCACAAGTAACTCTCACACCTACATGCAGGTCTGGATCAAACCTGTTCTGAAAAACAGGTCTGCGGACAGACTGCACACAAACGTCACTGTCAGAACTCTGCTCCACAACCCAGTTGCGTGCACGCAGAGATGTTGCTGGGAACCAGCACTACGCATGTGAGCTTTGAAATAGTCACTGCCCTTGATGTCACAACTAAATTTTACTACTAAAACTTCATTTGAAAGAAGTCTCTGCTGTGAAATCACATCCTGACCTGCTCTGCACACATAGAAACGTTTAAACAGTGCCGCACACATGGCAAAGCTGCACGGAGAGATAGTACAGGTATTACTCAGCACACACTATTTGAAAAGGTATCACTGCCCTTTGCTGACACAATTAACATTTACACCTACATGATGCTCTGGATCGAACCTCTGCTGGAAAAAAGGTCTGATGAAAGGCTGCACACAAGCGTCAATGTCAGAACTCTGCTCCACAACCCAATTGCGTGCACGCAGAGATGTTGCTGGGAACCAGAACTACGCATGTGAGCTTTGATATAGTCACTGCCCTTGATGTCACAACTAAATTTTACTACTAAAACTTCATTTGAAAGAAGTCCTCTGCTGTGAAATCACTCCTGACTTGCTCTGCACACGTAAAAACGTTTAAAAAGTGCCGCACACATGGCAAAGCTGCACGGAGGATAGTACAGGTATTACTCAGCACACACTATTTGGAAAGGTATCACTGCCTTTGCTGTCACAACTACCTTTACACCTACATGCAGGTCTGGATCGAGCCTCTGCTGGAAAACAGGTCTGCTGACAGGCTTGCCACACAAGCGTCAAAGTCAAAATTCTGCACCACAGCTGAATTGCCAGAACTGAGAGATGGTGTTGGGAAACATCGGCACACATGTAAGATTTGAAATAAAGACACTGCCCTTGATGTCACAACTAAATTTTACTGCTAAAACTTCATTTGAAAGAATTTCTCGGCTGTGAAATCACAACCTGACCAACTCTGCAAATGTAGACACGTTTAAACAGTGCTTGCACACAAGATAAAGAAGCACGGAGAGATGGTGAAGAGATTCATAAGCATACACTATTTGCAAAGGTTGCATTTCCCTTTGCTATCACAAGTAACTCTCACACCTACATGCAGGTCTGGATCGAACCTGTGCTGGAAAACAGGTCTGCTGACAGACTGCACACAAACGTCACTGTCAGAACTCTGCTACCCAACCCTGTTGCCTGCACTCAGTGATGGTGCTAGAGCTCATAAGTAGAGAGAATTTGCAAAGGTATCTTTGCGTTTGTTGTCACAACTATTCTTTACATCTACATGATGATCTGGATCGAACCTCTGCTGGAAAACAGGTCTGATGAAAGGCTGCACACAAGCGTAAATGTCAGAACTCCTCTCCACAACCAATTGCGTGCACGCAGAGATGTTGCTGGGAACCAGCACTACGCATGTGAGCTTTGAAATAAAGTCACTGCCCTTGATGTGCACAACTAAATTTTACTACTAAAACTTCATTTGAAAGAAGTCACTGCTGTGAAATCACATCCTGACTTGCTCTGCACACGTAAAAACGTTTAAAAAGTGCCGCACACATGGCAAAGCTGCACGGGAGAGATAATACAGGCATTAATCAGCACACACTATTTGGAAAGGTATCACTGCCTTTGCTGTCACAACTAACCTTTACACCTACATGATGCTCTGGATCGAGCCTGTGCTGGAAAACAGGTCTGCTGACAGGCTTGCACACAAGCGTCAAAGTCAAAACTCTGCTCCACAGCTGAATTGCCAGAACTGAGAGATGGTGTTGGGAAACATCGGCACACATGTAAGATTTGAAATAAAGACACTGCCCTTGATGTCACAACTAAATTTTACTACTAAAACTTCATTTGAAAGAATTCTCGGCTGTGAAATCACAACCTGACCAACTCTGCAAATGTAGACACGTTTAAACAGTGCTGCACACAGGATAAAGAAGCACGGAGAGATGGTGAAGAGATTCATAAGCATACAACTATTTGCAAAGGTTGCATTCCCTTTGCTATCACAAGTAACTCTCACACCTACATGCAGGTCTGGATCGAACCTGTGCTGGAAAACAGGTCTGCTGACAGACTGCACACAAACGTCACTGTCAGAACTCTGCTACCCAACCCAGTTGCCTGCACTCAGTGATGGTGCTAGAGCTCATAAGTAGAGAGAATTTGCAGTTATCTTTGCGTTTGTTGTCACAACTATTCTTTACATCTACATGATGCTCTGGATCGAACCTCTGCTGGAAAACAGGTCTGATGAAAGGCTGCACACAAGCGTAAATGTCAGAACTCCTCTCCACAACCCAATTGCGTGCACGCAGAGATGTTGCTGGGGAACCAGCCCTACGCATGTGAGCTTTGAATTAAAGTCACTGCCTTGATGTCACAACTAAATTTACTACTAAAACTTCATTTGAAAGAAGTCTCTGCTGTGAAATCACATCCTGACTTGCTCTGCACACATAGAAACGTTTAAACAGTGCGCACACATGGCAAAGCTGCACGGAGAGATAGTACAGGTATTACTCAGCACACACTATTTGAAAAGGTATCACTGCCTTTGCTGACACAATTAACATTTACACCTACATGATGCTCTGGATCGAACCTCTGCTGGAAAAAGGTCTGATGAAAGGCTGCACACAAGCGTCAATGTCAGAACTTGCTCCACAACCCAATTGCGTGCACGCAGAGATGTTGCTGGGAACCAGCACTACGCATGTGAGCTTTGATATAGTCACTGCCTTGATGTCACAACTAAATTTTACTACTAAAACTTCATTTGAAAGAAGTCTCGGCTGTGAAATCACAACCTGACCTGCTCTGCAAATGTAGACACGTTAAACAGTGCTGCACACAGGATAAAGAAGCACGGAGAGATGGTGAAGAGATTCATAGGCACACACTATTTGCAAAGGTTGCACTGCCTTTGCTATCACAAGTAACTCTCACACCTACATGCAGGTCTGGATCGAACCTGTGCTGAAAACAGGTCTGCTGACAGACTGCACACAAACGTCACTGTCAGAACTCTGCTCCACAACCCAGTTGCGTGCACGCAGAGATGTTGCTGGGAACCAGCACTACGCATGTGAGCTTTGAAATAGTCACTGCCCTTGATGTCACAACTAAATTTTACTACTAAAACTTCATTTGAAAGAAGTCTCGGCTGTGAAATCACATCCTGACCTGCTCTGCAAAAGTAGAAAGGTTTAAAAAGTGCCGCACACATGGCAAAGCTGCACGGAGAGATAGTACAGGTATTACTCAGCACACATATTTAAAAGGTATCACTGCCTTTGCTGTCACAACTAACCTTTACACCTTTACCCAAACTAACCTAATCAGTACACACTATTTGAAAAGGTATCACTGCCTTTGCAGTCACAACTAACTTTACACCTACATGATGCTCTGGATTGAACCTCTGCTGGAAAACAGGTCTGATGAAAGCTGCACACAAGCGTCAAAGTCAAAACTCTGCTCCACAGCCGAATTGCCTGAACTGAGAGATGGTGCTGGGAACCATCGGCACACATGTAAGCTTTGAAATGAAGACACTGCCCTTGATGTCACAACTAAACTTTACTACTAAAACTTCATTTGAAAGAAATCTCGGCTGTGAAATCACAACTGACCTGCTCTGCAAATGTAGACACGTTTAAACAGTGCTGCACACAGGATAAAGAAGCACGGAGAGATGGTGAAGAGATTCATAGCACACACTATTTGCAAAGGTGGCACTGCCTTTGCTATCACAAGTAACTCTCACACCTACATGCAGGTCTGGATCGAAACTGTGCTGGAAAACAGGTCTGCTGACAGACTGCACACAAACGTCACTGTCAGAACTCTGCTACCCAAACCAAGTTGCCTGCACTCAGTGATGGTGCTAGAGCTCATAAGCAGAGAGAATTTGCAAAGGTATCTTGCGTTTGTTGTCACAACTAACCTTTACATCTACATGATGCTCTGGATCGAACCTCTGCTGGAAAACAGGTCTGATGAAAGGCTGCACACAAGCGTCAATGTCAGAACTCCTCTCCACAACCCAATTGCGTGCACGCAGAGATGTTGCTGGGAACCAGCACTACGCATGTGAGCTTTGAAATAAAGTCACTGCCCTTGATGTCACAACTAAATTTTACTACTAAAACTTCATTTGAAAGAAGTCTCTGCTGTGAAATCACATCCTGACTTGCTCTGCACACGTAAAAAACGTTTAAAAAGTGCCGCACACATGGCAAAGCTGCACGGAGAGATAGTACAGGTATTACTCAGCACACACTATTTGGAAAGGTATCACTGCCTTTGCTGTCACAATAACCTTTACACCTACATGCATGTCTGGATCGAACCTCTGCTGGAAAAAAGGTCTGATGAAAGGCTGCACACAAGCGTCAAAGTCAAAACTCTGCTCCACAGCCCAATTGCGTGCACGAGAGATGGTGCTGGGAACCAGCATACACATGTAAGATTTGATAAAGTCACTGCCCTGATGTCACAACTAAATTTTACTGCTAAAACTTCATTTGAAAGAAGTCTCGGCTGTGAAATCACAACCTGACCTGCTCTGCAAATGTAGACACGTTTAAACAGTGCTGCACACAGGATAAAGAAGCACGGAGAGATGGTGAAGAGATTCATAGGCACACACTATTTGCAAAGTTGCACTGCCTTTGCTATCACAAGTAACTCTCACACCTACATGCAGGTCTGGATCAAACCTGTTCTGGAAAAACAGGTCTGCGGACAGAAATGCACACACAAACGTCACTGTCAGAACTCTGCTCCAAAACCCAGTTGCGTGCACGCAGAGATGTTGGGGAACCAGCACTACGCATGTGAGCTTTGAAATAGTCACTGCCTTGATGTCACAACTAAATTTTACTACTAAAATTCATTTGAAAGAAGTCTCGGCTGTGAAAATCACATCCTGACCTGCTCTGCACAAAGTAGAAAGGTTTAAAAAAGTGCGCACACATGGCAAAGCTGCACGGAGAGATAGTACAGGTATTACTCAGCACACACTATTGAAAAGGTATTCACTGCCTTTGCTGTCACAACTAACCTTTACACCTTACACAACTAACCTTAATCAGCAGAACACTATTTGAAAAGGTATCACTGCCTTTGCAGTCACAACTAACCTTTACACCTACTGATGCTCTGGATTGAACCTCTGCTGGAAAACAGGTCTGATGAAAGGCTGCACACAAGCGTCAAAGTCAAAACTCTGCTCCACAGCCGAATTGCCTGAACTGAGAGATGGTGCTGGGAACCATCGGCACACATGTAAGCTTTGAAATGAAGACACTGCCCTTGATGTCACAACTAAACTTTACTACTAAAACTTCATTTGAAAGAAGTCTCGGCTGTGAAATCACAACCTGACCTGCTCTGCAAATGTAGACACGTTTAAACAGTGCTGCACACAGGATAAAGAAGCACGAGGGATGGTGAAGAGATTCATAGGCACACACTATTTGCAAAGGTGGCACTGCCTTTGCTATCACAAGTAACTCTCACACCTACATGCAGGTCTGGATCGAACCTGTGCTGGAAAAACAGGTCTGCTGACAGACTGCACACAAAAGTCACTGTCAGAACTCTGCTACCCAACCCAGTGCCTGCACTCAGTGATGGTGCTAGAGCTCATAAGCAGAGAGAATTGGCAGGTATCTTTGCGTTTGTTGTCACAACTAACTTTACATCTACATGATGCTCTGGATCGAACCTCTGCTGGAAAACAGGTCTGATGAAAGGCTGCACACAAGCGTCAATGTCAGAACTCCTCTCCACAACCCAATTGCGTGCACGCAGAGATGTTGCTGGGAACCAGCACTACGCATGTGAGCTTTGAAATAAAGTCACTGCCCTTGATGTCACAACTAAATTTTACTACTAAAACTTCATTTGAAAGAAGTCTCTGCTGTGAAATCACATCCTGACTTGCTCTGCACACGTAAAAACGTTTAAAAGTGCCGCACACATGGCAAAGCTGCACGGAGAGATAAACAGGTATTACTCAGCACACACTATTTGGAAAGGTATCACTGCCTTTGCTGTCACAACTAACCTTTACACCTACATGCAGGTCTGGATCGAGCCTCTGCTGGAAAACAGGTCTGCTGACATGGCTCACACACAAGCGTCAAAGTCAAAACTCTGCTCCACAGCGAATTGCAGAACTGAGAGATGGTGTTGGAAACATCGGCACACATGTAAGATTTGAAATAAAGACACTGCCCTTGATGTCACAACTAAATTTACTACTAAAACTTCATTTGAAAGAATTCTCGGCTGTGAAATCACAACCTGACCAACTCTGCAAATGTAGACACGTTTTAAACAGTGCTGCACACAGGATAAAGAAGCACGGAGAGATGGTGAAGAGATTCATAAGCATAACACTATTTGCAAAGGTTGCATTCCCTTTGCTATCACAAGTAACTCTCACACCTACATGCAGGTCTGGATCGAACCTGTGCTGGAAAACAGGTCTGCTGACAGACTGCACACAAACGTCACTGTCAGAACTCTGCTACCCAACCCAGTTGCCTGCACTCAGTGATGGTGCTAGAGCTCATAAGTAGAGAGAATTTGCAGTTATCTTTGCGTTTGTTGTCACAACTAACCTTACATCTACATGATGCTCTGGATCGAACCTCTGCTGGAAAACAGGTCTGATGAAAGGCTGCACACAAGCGTCAATGTCAGAACTCCTCTCCACAACCCAATTGCGTGCACGCAGAGATGTGCTGGAACCAGCACTACGCATGTGAGCTTTGAAATAAAGTCACTGCCCTTGATGTCACAACTAAATTTTACTACTAAAATTCATTTGAAAGAAGTCTCTGCTGTGAAATCACATCCTGACTTGCTCTGCACACGTAAAAACGTTTAAACAGTGCCGCACACATGGCAAAGCTGCACGGAGAGATAGTACAGGTATTACTCAGCACACTTATTTGAAAAGGTATCACTGCCTTTGCTGTCACAACTAACCTTTACACCTACATGATGCTCTGGATCGAGCCTCTGCTGGAAAACAGGTCTGATGAAAGGCTGCACACAAGCGTCAAAGTCAAAACTCTGCTCAACAGCCAATTGCGTGCCAGCAGAGATGTTGCTGGGAACCAGCACACGCATGTAAGCTTTGAAATAAAGACACTGCCCTTGATGTCACAACTAAATTTTACTACTAAAACTTCATTTGAAAGAATTCTCGGCTGTGAAATCACAACCTGACCTGCTCTGCAAATGTAGACACGTTTAAACAGTGCTGCACACAGGATAAAGAAGCACGGAGAGATGGTGAAGAGATTCATAGGACACACTATTTGCAAAGGTTGCATTCCCTTTGCTATCACAAGTAACTCTCACACCTACATGCAGGTCTGGATCGAAACTGTGCTGGAAAACAGGTCTGCTGACAGACTGCACACAAACGTCACTGTCAGAACTCTGCTACCAAACCAGTTGCCTGCACTCAGTGATGGTGCTAGAGCTCATAAGTAGAGAGAATTTGCAAAGTTATCTTTGCGTTTGTTGTCACAACTATTCTTTACATCTACATGATGCTCTGGATCGAACCTCTGCTGGAAAACAGGTCTGATGAAAGGCTGCACACAAGCGTAAATGTCAGAACTCCTCTCCACAACCAATTGCGTGCACGCAGAGATGTTGCTGGGAACCAGCACTACGCATGTGAGCTTTGAAATAAAGTCACTGCCCTTGATGTGCACAACTAAATTTTACTACTAAAACTTCATTTGAAAGAAGTCTCTGCTGTGAAATCACATCCTGACTTGCTCTGCACACGTAAAAACGTTTAAACAGTGCCGCACACATGGCAAAGCTGCACGGAGAGATAATACAGGCATTAATCAGCACACACTATTGAAAAGGTATCACTGCCTTTGCTGTCACAACTAACCTTTACACCTACATGAGCTCTGGATCGAACCTCTGCTGAGGAAAACAGGTCTGCTGAAAGGCTGCACACAAGCGTCAAAGTCAAAACTCTGCCTCCACAGCTGAATTGCAAGAACTGAGAGATGGTGCTGGGAACCATCGGCACACATGTAAGATTTGAAATAAAGACACTGCCCTTGATGTCACAACTAAATTTTACTACTAAAACTTCATTTGAAAGAATTCTCGGCTGTGAAATCACAACCTGACCAGCTCTGCAAATGTAGACACGTTTAAACAGTGCTGCACACAGGATAAAGAAGCACGGAGAGATGGTGAAGAGATTCATAAGCACACACTATTTGCAAAGGTTGCACTCCCTTTGCTATCACAAGTAACTCTCACACCTACATGCAGGTCTGGATCGAACCTGTGCTGGAAAACAGGTCTGCTGACAGACTGCACACAAACGTCACTGTCAGAACTCTGCTACCAACCCAGTGCCTGCACTCAGTGATGGGCTAGAGCTCATAAGTAGAGAGAATTTGAAGTATCTTTGCGTTTGTTGTCACAACTATTCTTTACAATCTACATGATGCTCTGGATCGAACCTCTGCTTGGAAAACAGGTCTGATGAAAGGCTGCACACAAGCGTAAATGTCAGAACTCCTCTCCAAACCCAATTGCGTGCACGCAGAGATGTTGCTGGGAACCAGCACTACGCATGTGAGCTTTGAAATAAAGTCACTGCCCTTGATGTGCACAACTAAATTTTACTACTAAAACTTCATTTGAAAGAAGTCTCTGCTGTGAAATCACATCCTGACTTGCTCTGCACACATAGAAAAACGTTTAAACAGTGCCGCACACATGGCAAGCTGCCGGAGAGCTAGTACAAAGAATCTCCTTCAGTACATTCACCAGCACAATCTTTTGAAAGTATCACTGCCTTTGCTGTCACACTAACCTTTACACCTACATGATGCTCTGGATCGAACCTCTGCTGGAAAACAGGTCTGATGAAAGGTGCACACAAGCGTCAAAGTCAAGAACTCTGCTCCACAGCTGAATTGCGTGAACGAGAGATGGTGCTGGGAACCAGAGGCACACATGTGAGCTTTGATATGACACTGCCCTTGATGTCACAACTAAATTTTACTACTAAAAATTCATTTGAAAGAAGTCTCGGCTGTGAAATCACAACCTGACCTGCTCTGCAAATGTAGACACGTTAAACAGTGCTGCACACAGGATAAAGAAGCACGGAGAGATGGTGAAGAGATTCATAGGCACACACTATTTGCAAAGGTTGCACTGCCTTTGCTATCACAAGTAACTCTCACACCTACATGCAGGTCTGGATCGAACCTGTGCTGGAAAACAGGTCTGCTGACAGACTGCACACAAACGTCACTGTCAGAAACTCTGCTACCCAACCCAGTTGCCGTGCACTCAGTGATGTTGCTAGAGCAGCATAAGATAGTGAGCTTTGCAAATAGTCTTTGCGTTTGATGTCCAAACTAAATTTTACTACTAAACTTCATTTGAAAAGAAAGAAGTTCCGGCTGTGAAAATCACATGTCAGACTGCTCACACAAGTAGAAAATGTTTAAAAAGTGCAGCACGCATGGCAAAGCTGCACGGAGAGATAGTACGGTATTACTCAGCACAAACTTCATTTGAAAAGTCTCACTGCCTTTGCTGTCACAAACTAACCTTTACACCTTTACAAAACCTAACTTAATCAGTACACCTATTTGAAAAGGTCTCACTGCCTTTGCAGTCACAACTAACCCTTACACCTACATGATGGTCTGGATTGAACCTCTGCTGGAAACAGGTCTGCTGTGAAGCTGCACACAAGCGTCAAAGTCAAAACTCTGCTCCACAGCCGAATTGCCGTGAAATGAGAGATGGTGCGGAAACCATCGGCACACATGTAAGCTTTGAAATGAAGACACTGCCCTTGATGTCAAACTAAACTTTACTAACTAAAACTTCATTTGAAAGAAATCTCGGCTGTGAAATCACAACCTGACCAGGCTCTGAAAAATGTAGACACGTTTAAACAGTGCTGCACACACGGATAAAGAAGCACGGAGAAGAGAGTGAAGAGATTCATAAGCAAACACTATTTGCAAAAGGTGGCACTGCCTTTGCTATCACAAGTAACTCTCACACCTACATGCAGGTCTGGATCGAACCTGTGCTGGAAAACAGGTCTGCTGACAGACTGCACACAAACGTCACTTGCAGAAACTCTGCTACCCAACCCAGTTGCCTGCACTCAGTGATGGTGCTAGAGCTCATAAGCGAGAGAATTTGCAAAGGTATCTTTGCGTTTGTTGTCACAACTAACCTTTACATCTACATGATGCTTTGGATCGAACCTCTGCTGGAAAACAGGTCTGATGAAAGGCTGCACACAAGCGTCAATGTCAGAACTCCCTCTCCACAACCCAATGCGTGCACGCAGAGATGTTGCTGGGAACCAGCACTACGCATGTGAGCTTTGAAATAAAGTCACTGCCCTTGATGTCACAACTAAATTTACTACTAAAACTTCATTTGAAAGAAGTCTCTGCTGTGAAATCACATCCTGACTGCTCTGCCACACGTAAAAACGTTTAAACAGTGCCGCACACATGGCAAAGC
>NW_022994448.1:0-49982 GCF_012275295.1 Melopsittacus undulatus | reverse complement strand
AAAAATTGTCATTTCTAACCCAGATGGTAATAGAAATCACGCAACACACATATACCATTCATTGGAGAAGTAACTCAAGAATCACTGTTCATAGCATAATTACCAGATCCATCTTGAAATTGAAAACAGTCCCCATCTGAGTAACTTTCTGTAAGTGTATGACAGCAGAGCTGATTTGCTGCCAGGTGTGGCGTATCAAGCATGGACTCCAGTTCTGGTGAAATCTGAAAGCCTTTATTTCATGTGTCACATCCTTTTATAGTCTACTAAGTGCTAAGCAGTAACTTTCCATTCTTTTACTCTCTTATTATCCGGATTTAGCAAAACTACTAAGGGTTACAAATATTCACACTGTTTGGTCTGTCTTTGAAATGCACATCCGCCTTTATCTTGCAAACCGCCTGCTTTGTTTTGCTAACAGATCTTTTACCCTTCATAGTTCTCTTTACAGTTCCCAAGGCTTAGGCCCAAGCAGGGCATTAACATATGGTGTTTTCTTCATAGTTCCAAAGGCTTGAGCCCATCCAGGGCAACAGCACCTGGTATTTTCTTTACAGTTCTCAAGGCTTAAGCTGGGAAGGGTGATAACGCCTGGATCCATTTAAATACAGAGTAAATCCCTGTAATAAAGGTTGTGTTCCAGGCACCAAAATTATGCCTAGAAAAAGTGTTTTATGTATCTGTTTTAAAAGATGTATTTTAATTTCTTATCTCATTAGTTCTATCTGAATAAGTTCATGGAGCCTGATATGCCCCTTGTAACCAGTAGTGGATCTGTCTTATGACAATCTGGGAAAGCCATATAAACATCAGTGACATTATCGGATGATACTTTCATGTTAAATGTGGTCTTTCAGAATTGCATATTGCTTGTCATTTATAAAAAATAATTATTATTCCTTCAAAGGTTATTTGGATAGAAAGATTCTTCCACTTTAAGCCGAAATGAACATTGAGCAAGAAAGTGCAAGAGAGAAATGTAAGCTCTAATGCATTTTCTTTGCATCCGATAACATGCCCTGTTTGAATTCTTTTTACCAGGCTTATCAACATAAGCTAAAGCTAGCCCTTATAGGTCAAAGTATTTTGGGCAAGAAGTTTATAACAAGCTGAGAAAAGAGGGACATAAAGTTGTGGGAGTATTCACAGTGCCTGACAAGAATGGACAAGCTGATCCTTTGGGTAAGTGTAAGTTTAATCCAAATCTTAAAATTACAGGCATACGTAACAAACTTTCCTTTTGTGGGAGGTGATATCTGTATGGAAATGACTTGCATATATTGTCCTTATAACACTGATTCAGCATAAGAACTATGCTTTAACAAACACAGGTCTCAGAACCAGTTTAACCTTGTCAATATTTAAAATTGTTTCTAGCCATGAGGATATTTGAAAAATAAATTGATCTCTGAACCTTATTTGAATGTACATCCCAAAGGTAATTTTGAACTAGAAATGTATCTTAAAGCAAAACAGTTGCTGAGCCAATACTCAAGCACAAATGTCTGTCATCTGTTTCACTGCTGGCTGTGACACTCAAGGTGTGGAGCCAAGACTGTTTATCCCTAGCTTTCTGCCGGTCCTGACAAGCTTGTATGCTGCAGTGTACTGCAGAGCCTATTTCTCTTCCACCTAGACTATGGAAAAGAGACTGAAAACATTAGAGGACACTTTGCTCTGCCTTTTTTCCACTGTCAGAATGCATAAGGACTTTCTAGACTTCCTAAAGAAAGAGTTGCTGCTCGACAACAGAGTTGTACTCATAGAACAGAATCCAGCTGGACAAAGCAGCTACTTTGGAATAATCTGAATTGTAACCTTTTAGGGTTTTTTTTTATTCACTGGCACAAAAATAGTGAAATAATATGATTAGCAAATAGAAGTGTCAGAATGGAATGTATTTTCATGGATAATCTGAAGTTAAAACTAACATTCTATGAGCTGTCTAAAGTTCAAATCTCTCTCAGTTCTGGGGTCTTTTTTTGGTCAGGTCCTGACATGTTTTTACAGAACTCTTATGAGAGAAGAATGAAATGTAACTTTTACTTGTGTGGACTATGGTGCTCCCAAGCTAGCATATAGTTCTCAAGTTTATTGCATTCTGTAATTCTACCTCATTAAAAGAGTTAATCACTTTAAAAGAGTAAATCACAAAGATTTAATTTGGAAGAAGTAGAGGAGGCAACTATTTGTTTAGAAAAAACTATTCAACTCTTCAGCTCTGGGACCATCCCATAATACTTTTACATTATATAAACTTTTAGTGTGCAGTTATTACACTAGTAGATGTAATTGAGTAAATCTTCCATTTACTTTAATTGTATATTTACTTTAACTAAACCATAAAATAGTTATTGCTCTCCCAATATTAAAAAAAATTACCAGATACTTTATTGCTTTTTACTTCTAGATGACTCAAAGAGCTTAAGTCTCAAGTAAAATATAAAAATGTTTCTATATCCTCAGACAGCTACTATTTTTGTTTCTAAAAGAAATTGTAGTGCACACTAACTTCCATGGGCTTGTATTTAAGTATTTACTTAAGACCTATGTAATAGGCTAAAGATGCTTAGATCAAGGCAAGATCCAGTTTCAGAAGTGCAAAAAAGAAAGTAAAGTATAAAAATGTGTATAGAAATATAAATTAGATGAATTTTCCACAATTATTCTTGTTTTCCCTTTTCTTCCTATTATGCATACAACTTAACAGATGTAGAGTTTGACTCTTGCTTTCTGTGATGAGATATTAAGCAGTTGCATAATGGATTTATCAAACACCTGAAAATTCTCTCTACAGTTAGCGCAGTTGGTTTTTTTTTCTCATCTTTGAGCTTAATTTGAGTGTAGCTCAAATAAAATGTGTGCCTCACAGATAAACAAAGGCATATCCAGAAGGCATCAGTAAACGGAATTTTGAAGAAATTACTGAAGACCACTATCATCTGTAATTATTTTCACCATATGCCCAAATGCTGCTGCTGACACAAGTGAATCTTAGTTGTACGTAGTCATAGTCACATACAAACTGCTGAGTAGAAAACTAAGTTCTGCTAAACCAAGCCAGTTGCAGGCAAACTGAATGACTGGACAAGTAACTAAGTGTCATTGTTAAGTAGTCAGTAGCATTCATCATTCTTTTCTGCTTTCATTGGGTGACCTTAAAGTTGAGAACAAAGTAAGCTGTAGGAATGAGAATAAAAGACGGACTCAATAGAATATATCCAAGCCAAAGGTTTTTAGACAGCTTACAGAACAGCACAAAGGGCACTGTGTAATCATACTCTTGATCTGCTTGACTTGTCATGCAATATCTCTCTGGTTCCAGTTTAGATTTTTAACACAAAATGTTAATTAAAAAAAATTTACTTTTCTTGCCCCTCAGCACTGGCAGCAGAGAAGGATGGAACTCCTGTTTTTAAGTTCCCCAGATGGAGAGCTAAAGGCAAGCCTATCCAGGAAGTAGTTGCAGCCTACAAATCGGTTGGAGCAGAGTTAAATGTCCTTCCATTCTGTACACAGTTCATCCCCATGGATGTTATTGATTGCCCAAAACATGGCTCAATTATTTACCATCCATCCATCCTGCCACGCCACAGAGGAGCTTCTGCAATCAACTGGTGAGTTTTGTGTATCGAAACTATGTGTGTGTCCGATTAGGATGTTAGTCTGTACCCATTACTCACGTAAACGGGTGTTTACATCAACAGTTCTGTTGTCTTGCAAGTGCTCTGAAGGAACTTCACTGAAGCAGCTGAGTATTTGGTTCATGAGCTGCATTTCATACCTGAGATTCATTATGATTTCCAATTCAAGTGCAGCTGTTACTCTGGGAAGGACAGTGACATACAGTGATCTGTACATTCATATATTTTACTTATATAGGCAAAGCTACAGTCTGGAGTTTTCATAGGCAGGACACAGCCCTTGTAGCTCATTCCCCACAAGCACTAGATATGTGTCACAGCGGGGCTTGATTCAGTCTAAGGGAAGGGAGGAGAGAGAAGAGAATCTACAAGAATAAAACCTTATCTTGCTGTCCTCCTGAGTGATGCAGAAAGCTAGATTCAAAATGTTCCTGTCAAAGAACTACACTGTAATCATACCCCAGTGGACTTAGATCTAAATTCTTGTGACAACATAAATGCCATTATCACAGTGTTTAAATTCAGTCAGAAATTGCCTAAATATGAAGGAATAATTTTAAAAGAACCTTACAGGCAGCATGGTGATTAGCTAAAGACACAGTATTGTCGATTCAAAGCAAAAACGTACTTTGCTTTTTTTGTATTTTTAATCCTTAATGGGAAAAAAATGCTAAGGTGAAGTACTTAAACAGAGGAGTAGAGGAGACTGTTAGAGATGTAAGGAAATTCTTCAAAAATGGCAGTAGTGTCCAAGTAAGTAAAATCAAGAAGACCATAAACTCTGGCAAATCAGATGAAAAATGAGAGTAAGGCAGTCCAGGAAAAAAAAAAAAAAAACAGACCAACCTTTTAAAGGTATAAAATTGAATCATAATAATTTTCCCAACTGTGTTCAAGGTGGGAGGTGTGTAGAGTGATAGGGGTGATTTTAAAAAGGTGCTTATCAAAGAGAATACTACAGTAGGAAGTGTGTGTTGGTATTCAGGATGGAGTAGCATAAGATCGTATTACCACAGAGCCCCTCTTTGTGCAGAACAAGTCAGAACAATCTCTTGAGCTGAACTTTTATTAAACTGATAAATGAGTAAGAAATCTTTCCTCAGGACCAGGGGATGTTCAAGCAAAGGTTCTGCAGGTTTGGGACAGTCTGCAGCATTTCTGTTCCTTCAGATTGCATTGGTGCAGGAGACTGGAAAACAGCAAGAGAATAACAGTTTTAAAAGGGCTGAAAAGGGAAGGAAGAAACTTTAGATCAGTCACTTTGATTTTGATCTAATAAAGAATACCTTTCCTGCACAAGTGGGTGAATGTGATAACATGAAAGTGAGGTTAAGAAAGTGAGAAGTCAAATTCAAAGTTAAAAACCGTAAGGTAATACACATGAAGGGAAAAATACTTATATGTAAGCAGTAATAAAATTCAAGTTAATGGTTGCCACTCAGAAAAGAGGCCATGGAAGGATGTTAAATACTGTCTGCATCTAATTTAGAAGAGGAAGAAACTAGAAATGCTTCAGAATAGGCTAAGAAAGATGATCAAAGGAATAGAACAGTCTCCACATGATAGAAGACTAGGAGTCTTAGGGCTGGAAAAAAAGGTCATTGGGAAGGAAATATACTAGCAGTGTATTTAGCCATGAAAGACATGAAAAGGTGAATAAGAAATGATTGCTCATTCTAATCAAAAGTTAGAGGGCAGCCAGCAGAGACATCAGGGAGTAGAATTTGATTAAATAAAGGAGGACTCTGCAGTCTGTTGTTAAATGTGAAACTGCATGTCTAGACAGCTCTAGAAGGGGAAAAGTTAATCAAGATCTATTCCACAGGAAGATGTAGATACAAACTCTCAGGAATTTCCTGAGATGAAGAAATGAGAGTGTTTCCCAATGGTATACCACCAAGTCTTGCTTTATTTTGCCTACTCGTTCTGTAAGCATCTATTTCTGCTTTCTCAGGCAAAGGCTTTTGTCTCAAGACCTTTAATCTAAGATAGGATTCTCACACCATTCTTGTGTTTTGTCCTCGCACACCTTGCCCCCATCACAACTTCTTCCACATGTTGTGGCTACAGCCCTGCTACTCATCAGACCTTTTTCCTTCACAGCGTGACCGAGGAAGCCTGTGAGAATTAGGCATTGCTAAAGGGGCACCAGGCACGGGCAAGGGCCCTGGTCCTCTTGAGGGTTCCTCACTTCAACCTTTACAGCCTCTTCTAGCTGTTGCCAGCTTGCTATCAGCAGCAGTCTGCAGAGGGAGCTGTTGGACAGCGGAGGGGGACGCAGTAGTTACCATGTCGCCTATTCAGCATCAGGGACACTTGTGTGCAATATATTCCTCTCTTCCAGTGCCATCCTGAGGTCATCCACCTCTCACGAGGGTGCTCTTTTGCAATTTTTAGTATAAAACAGAAAAAGTGATGCTCAAATGGGTGAAACATCTGATATGGGCTAACAAAAGTTCTGTAAGCTTTTACTTCTGTTACACTTGCCAACTTCCCCAGTTGTCTTTGGAGTTTGTTCTTTGTTCTGCACAAACGTGTGATTTATTCCTTTCAATTATGTAGGTTTCAGTGCCTACAATTAATATTGTCAATTAATATTTTTACAATCAAAATTTTATACACTTGAACTTTCAAGTGCATAAACCCGATGTCAGGTGATTCTCATATATGGACTGCCAAGGAAGTACTTACATGAGATAAGTCTGACTGAAAACTGCATCGGTGTTTGAATGGATAAAAAAGGTTAAAAACAATGCAGGAAAGAAGATCTATCTCTCCATTTGTGGCTGCTCCCTTAAACACACTCCTGTTTGATTCCATCATTCTGAGACACATGCAGTTCCAAAGGAAAATTGGAAGGTCTAACTGGCTGAAGTTCCCTTCAGACTCGGAGGCAGATCCTGAGCTAATGTAAATCAGCATAGGTCTATTTTAAGCAGGGCTGTATGTTCATGTACAGCAGCTGCAAATCTGACTGGATACAAATTCCCTTAATAACTTTCTGGAAACAGTTGCATACCCATCATTTTCCAGTCCTAGTTTAGATCTTTTTTCAGCTGTGAGACAGCTGTACTTTCCTCTCTGACCTTCAGGTAAGTCATGAGGCTTAGATAATTACAGTAAGCAATTATGCATTATTGAGACAATATGCTGTCTAGATGCTTCATCTTTCAAATTACATCATAACTATTGCACATCTTTTGCTTTGTGTGTCTTACCACTAGTAATACTTGAAAAAAAATTATCACAATGAACTCTGTGATAAGACACATGGGATTCAGTTGCAGCATTTATGTCACTTTGTGGAAGCCACACATCAACAGTATCAAAACTGTGTGTTCCTGACTATGAAATGAACAATGAAACTGGTATTAAAGACAGCCAGGATTTTCTTTTCTATCTATCTAAAGTAAATGAATGTGTAACAGAAGGGTTGATATCCCCGGCTACTTTCATACTGTCTGTACTTATCCTAAGGCTGTTTTTTATGTCCAGGACTTTAATTCAAGGAGATAAGAAAGCAGGATTTACTATTTTCTGGGCTGATGATGGCTTGGACACTGGACCAATCCTTCTGCAGAGAGAATGTGATGTGGGCCAAAATGATACTGTGGATGACCTGTAAAACGGTTTCTCTTCCCAGAAGGAGTAAAGGCTATGGTATGTTCATCTGTATTAAATATCAGCATTTTAAGAGGAAGAGAAAAGCATGTGCACGAGTTTGAGAGTAGAAGGAATACAGGCAAGATGCATGCATTTGGAAGGCACATGTTATGGTGCTCAGTCAAATCCTAGAATTCAGTGGAGCTGCACTGCTTCAGAACAGCTGAGGAGGTAGCCTCAGAGTATTTGTTGCTGGCAGCAGGCAGAGCATACCCCATTTCCACAGAAAGCAAGAAGGCAAATTTGTTTGGAATATGGCTTTTTCCACAGATTTCTTGAAAAAGAGGAGGGGGATGGTGTTTTATAGTCAAAGCTGTGGTGGATTTGCTTTGGATTTTTTATGCTTGTCCTTTTTGTGTATTGCTTTTAAATGAAGAAAAGAAAATGCATAAAAAAATACTCAGCATGACTTCTTCGAGATTTTCCTTCCCTCTCCATTTAAATGCAGAGAAATAACATTTTGCAGAAAGAAAAAGAAAAGAGTTGAATGCAATCATACAGAGCCACATTCTTGTCCTGCAGAATTTAGGCAGCTGGTATATGTTTGGTGACTAGGCACTTTCATCAAATTTCTGAGGCTGTTTCTTTTGTCAAAGAGGTTTAAGCATGTGTATGTAATCAGTGCAGCACTGGTCACCTAGACTTTGGTAATCTTAGCTTTTAAAAATAAACCAGTTCCCCTTGTGGCAGAAAGTCTCTTGCTGTTGTTCCCAAGTATGACTGAGGAAAAAAGGTAAACCAAGCTAACATTACCTCTGTTCCTTTTTTACTTAGGTGGAAGCTGTACATCTAATTGCTGATGGTAAAGCCCCTCGTATACCTCAGCCTGAAGAAGGGGCAACATACGAAGGCATCCAGAAAAAGGAAAATGCAGAGGTATGTTAAATAACATTGCATTCATGAATGTCACTAAAAAAGTTATTAACTCAGATTACAATAGTAGTAATATGTAGTTAACACGAATTTTAACACAGTTGTTTCTTCACCTCTTATTCCTGGGTTAACTCCAGTGATGCATGTAGTGGACCCCAGGTAAGTTCCTATTCCCTTTCAGCAGTTACAGATATTTAGAAATCTGATGTTTGTTCACCAAGTTGGGATCATCTACACACAGCTAGATGGTAGCTCCACAGCATTGAATAGATATCTCTGTTTACCAGCAGTCCATACTAAATTCTTTACCAGGAATAGATCTGATGTTGGGAAAATCAAGTGGCACCTTTCCTTTTGGCACTAGG
Source organism: Melopsittacus undulatus (assembly GCF_012275295.1). Classification (NCBI taxonomy): domain Eukaryota; kingdom Metazoa; phylum Chordata; class Aves; order Psittaciformes; family Psittaculidae; genus Melopsittacus; species Melopsittacus undulatus. The sequence goes on along the minus strand of NW_022994448.1, from coordinate 41,437 downwards.
ATAAAAAACCAAAACAACAGGTCACATAAACAACAGATAAAAAAAAACTATTTAAACACCCATGTAAGAATTACATTGTACAAGCATCCCCCCCTGCATTAGCTGGTCCCCACCTGCATTCGCTGGATCTTCTTTGTGGTTGGGAAGCCCACCATAAAATGATAGTGAATGCTGGATGTTTTACCTTTTCTTTTCTTTTCTTTTCTTTTCTTTTCTTTTCTTTTCTCTTTTCTTTTCTTTTCTTTTCTTTTCTTTCTTGATCAGTACAAAATCATAAAAAAGGTGAAAAAAAAGGAAAAATTATTCCAACAATTTCAGTCTCTTGGCCACAGTGAATATAGTCCTTTCTACCTGAAGCATTGTAGGAGATGCTTTTTATCATAGTCCAATTCCTGGCTTGCTTCAGAAATAAATAGCTTTGAATAAGGATATTTTTATTCATCGCTTTAACATAACATATAGGGAGCTTCCTTGGAATGAACTAGCTTAATCTCCCTGCTGTGTAACTATTTTTATTGGCTTATAACTTACTTCTAAATATTCTTTGTGCTTAAACTAAGAAGGATGCTGGATACTGGAATGTTGTTATTTAATGGCTATTCTGATACTTTCTTTAGTCATTTTGTACATACACTCACAATACTGCAAAGATAAAAGAATATATTTTCATTGGTGTTAGATATTAGATATACATGACATTCTTAAAACATTTTTTTTTTCTCAAAGTCTTGCAGGAATTGGAAATTGTAGCAGGGATGCTATTTCTGAAACAATTTATAAAGGGTTAGTAAATTATTTGAAAATATTTCAGTAGAAGCTTGTAGATTTAGTAAAGAACTTAGAATCCAAGCTGTAAACAGATAATTTTCAGCAGAAAGTGATAGCCCAGATGTACACTTATTTATATTTATACTATTCTTGTTAACTTTGTTAGCCATAATATTATTTGTGAATTAATACCCAGCAGCAAGAGTTATACTTTCATTATATTAGTGTGAAAAGAAGAATCTATGAAAAGATACAGACTGCACAGAACACAGAAGAGCTAAGAACATCCCATTTGTTATGTCTTTGGTGATTAGCCATCTGGAGATTACTAATCGTTCTTTGTTAGACCAGATATTTACTGTATTCTAGATGTATGAATGGCTGAAAAGGAAGGAGGGAGAATTTGTAATTCTTATATAGGAATATATTACTAATTTGATTTGTACCTACACAGAGGAGAATTAGGTGGCATGTCTTGATTTCCTAGATCTCCTGGGACCAACCTGCAGCATCTTTGCACAACTGGATTCGAGGGCATGATAAAGTTCCTGGGGCATGGGCAACAATAGATGGCCAGGTATGGTCTGAAAGCCAGAAATATATTATTCTTTTCTATATCTTCTTTTTGACCTTTTTTTAATTACAAAACTAAAGGTGTCTATACAGGTGAATGCAAATGAGAGTTTACACTGGAGTAGCTCTCATTTGGTGACTGCATGTTTTGTATATATCTAGAACAGGCACCTACACAAATGTACAGAATACAATAGTTAAGATATTTTACTTTAAATTATAGCTCCATTTAATTCAATGAAAGATTAGAGTAATGTATGAAAAAAAATGGGCATGGTACAAAGCAATAAGTAAGAAGGGTAGAAGCAGACTCTGCCAGTCATTTTGGGAGGTAGGCATGCATTGCAGCATAATGCAACCCATGCAACAGTGGGCAACATCATAGTATTACCAGCAAAATGAAACACTGTCAGCTACTGAAATAACAAAGGTTTTGTTTTAGAGATTTGTGCCTAGGTCATATGCAGAAATAAATCTATCTCATTTTATCCAACCCCAGCCACTTCATTTCAGCATATTAAAAGCACTATACAACTGGTCCACATTGTACTTACATAAATATTTTCAAATCACATTGTTTCTTGGCTGTGATGTCCATATTTTGTTACTTAACTGTTATTCATCTGCTAGTAGGCTGCTCCAAAGCCTGGTTCTACCGTAATGTCTAGGAACTGTCACTGATTTGGGACCCCAGAAAGAGCAGATGAGCCCGAGAGAGGCAGTGTTCAGCATTGCCAGCATGGGAGAAGAGATGGATTCCACCATTCAGGGCCAGGCTTCTGCTTGTGTCTCACTCTGAGCATGCACTGTCAAATCGTGCTTCCCTTTCTGCGCTGGTTCCAGCATGCACATGGTTACAGCTAAGCAGCTTTGCAAGTTTAAGCAGCTTTGCAAGTTTAGGCAGCTTCTGAAGTTTTACATGTTCTGGGTTGTGAAGATACAGAAATAATGTTGTAACATATTTCCCATGTCTAGGTAGTTTTATTTATATTATGTTAAAGCTTCAAAATACTATCATTATTAGAACTTTAGAGCATGTTGAGGATCTGTGCACTTTTAATTACTTTTAGGTGGTTACCTTTTATGGATCATCATTACTTGATGCTTCAGTGCCCACTGGACAAGAACTGGCAATAAAAGGTGCTTCAAGACCTGGGCTTATAACCAAGAATGGCCTAATCATTTTTGGTAATGATGGAAAGATGGTAAGTACTCACCCTGGCAAACATGAACATGGATGGAGTAACTAGCAAGAAGTGCAAGTAGGATAGAATTGTCAAGCTATACAAATCCAGCTGCTAATGACAGCGAATTCACTTGGAGTTTATCAGTCCTCTGCTATCCTAGGAGAAGGTATTAATGTTTTGCTTCTCTCTCAATCCATATTCATTTCCAATATGGATTAAAATGTACTAACACTAGGAAAGAATCTGAAAGACAGGTAGGAACTTTACTGCAAGCAATTTACTTCGCTATTTCAACAACCATATTAATGCCTAAAAACTCTTCTCATGAGAATGTGTTACGTCCCAAATAATTTAAAATCATATCCTCTCAATTTTCAGGTGCTAGTGAGAAACCTGCAGTTTGAGGATGGAAAAATGATCCCTGCATCTAAGTACTTCTCTACTGATGAAACAACTGCCTTGGAACTTACAGAAGAGGAGAAAAAGATGGCAGAAGATATTAAGGTAATTCAGTAACCTGCTTTAGTAGGATATTACTTCAGACAAGAGTATTACATATTTCTCATTATAGGCAAGGCATATCTTCCATTTAGCTGTGCAAACTGTTTTTTGATAAAAGGCACTCCTCAAAGAGTATGGGGTTGAATCTTCAGTTACTGACATTAATTAAGGTGAAACTGGGAATTCATTAGAGTACTTATACGTCACTTTAGAAAGTTTTGTTTCAGATACAAGTGGTACAAAGACAGTGATTGCAGGGTCAGTTATGGTAAATATCTATTAACGATGAAGGTGGGAGTGAGGAAAAGCAAATGGAGCTTTGCCTCACAACAGTGAGGTTTTCAGCACTGACAGAGTTAGGCAGTTATGAAAACCTTTCTTCACTATGCTGTTACTCACTAGGATGTGCTCAGAGTGGTCCTGTTGGACAAGCTCCAGGGAGTCTTAGAACAGGAGCCTAAAGAGAAGAGCAGCAGTTTTCTCACTGTACCTGCATGCACTGTCTCTCTTCTGCTGTAGGCACACGCAAGGTGCTAGCTGGCAGAGGGATGCAGCAGTGGGGCAACTCTGATAACCAGAGAGGTACTTTTCTGTCCTCTCCTGTAATCCTTCCCTCTGTAGTGAGTGTCAGGGGCTTAGCTGAAAGCCACATTTGTCATTAAAGTTTTGTGCCAGAGCAAATGAATCGCAGATGTCTTCCCTTCTGTTTATTCTCCTACAGGGCAAATACTTTTTGGCAAAGATCTGGCAGTTTGATGCATTAATATTTCAAACTGCTGCTTCAAGAATACCTTCAGCCTGCTTGTCAGCAGTTTGAATGCTGCCTGGAGCTATTGACTGACTGAGACAAGAGCAAAAGGAAATATAAACTATTCTGTTCATAACATGACCTGCTAACTCTGAAACCTAATTGTAATTAATTGAAATAATACTTTACCAGTTATTTCACTATTCATGTTAGCAGAAATCTCCATCTCATGTGTGCAGTTTAAACTGCTTCTCAGCTCTGTCCAGGTGCCAGAAATGCCATCAATCCAGACACAAAGTGCTCCAGGCTGTCCTTGCCGCTGCTGTTGATGTATTACAGAATGCAATGGGAAGTTACTATTTGGAAGATAAAGTTCTTAAAAAAATGAGCATGAAAATTGTTAGCATTATACTATTCAGATTTCTTGCCTGATTAGATGAAATTACCATGGACAAAATCATAGATTTAGATAATTATGCTGATGAATTTATTGGTTAACATCAGATCTTTAGACAGTTACAGACTACCCTAAATTCATTTTCTGGTTTAGAATCCTTTGAGATAATACGTGCTGTAGGCACAGATACCACAGAAAATACAGTTTGAGAAATACTTCTTGCAATTAGAGGATTATTCACTATTGCCTCAATTATTTTTATGTATTATTAGGCTATTTGGAAGGGAATTCTGAGCCATGTTGCTGTAATTGAGGATTCCACAGACTTCTTCAAATCCGGAGCATCCTCTATGCATGTTGTCAGGTAAAAATATTCAAAATAATGACATTTTGAAGCCAACCTTAATGGAAACAAAGTTTTCCTGGTGCTTTTAAATCAGGGTTCATCAAGTAGTGTTAAAAAAAAAATCCCTTTATATTTTCCAATACTCTTAACTATTCCCTTTCCTACCTTTGAAAATGAGGTATGCTTTTGCTGTACAAATTAGGAGATACTGATGTAATCCTGATGTCTCTACGGAAGGAAAATTCCCTGTAGCTTCAGAAACATCATCCCCATGGGGGGAGCACAGTGATGCCCAAACTTGTCTGCATGCAGTGACAAGTATTTCAAGACCAGGGGGCTGACTGGGAAGCTGAACAAAGAACTCCACATAGGGAAAAGAGTACCCTTTCACAGAAAGAATTGAGCCCATGCTTCCAAGTGCATTGAGCTTATCTGGTGTTGGGGTCACATCAGCTACTTTCCTCTTGAAATTCAGCTGTTCCAGGCCATACCATAAAACCAGCATTTCAGTGTTTTGTTTTGTTCATTTCTTTTTTTAACATATTGATCATTGTCCATATTACTTACCAGTCTCATAGAGCTCTGAATGTCGTCCATGTATGGGGTAGAGTAGTCCCATATACTATTTAATCTATCAATATGTACTGTTTGTCATTTATTCCAAAAGTTTACCTAAGACTATTCCAGAACTGACATTTTGTTTTCCATAACACCCCCATTAAACCAACAGATTTCAGTAAAATGCACGTCCTCCATGCTAGTGTTGTCAGAGAAACACATTCACATATTCAGATGCATGCAAACCGGTGCCCAGTTTTGATCCTTTTCAACCTTCTAATGATTCAATTATCTGAAGAATTCTTTTATTTATAACTAAACTTATTCTTTCTTCAACATCTTTAGAATGCTAGAAGAAAATTAAGCAGAAGTATAGTGGGCTTCAACTACAAAATGAAGACGTGTACATAGCCACTAAGTTTGCAGACTTCATTCAAACGGCTGTCAGAAAATTCAGAGGAGAAGACAAGGAAGAAGAGTTAGTAATTGATTATGTAAGACCTTTTATTCTGCTTTTATTGCTTAGTCTTTCTTGGTTTTGGGGGGAGGGTAGACAATGCTATTGGACTGCATGATGCAGTAGGAAAAGCAAACAAATATTTGATTATAGAAACTCTTATTTGTGATTTTTTTCTGTTTTTACTATATTTACATTTTGAAATGGAAGTATATATGTAATATCACTTAACAATATTCCAGAAACCAAGAACAAACAGTGGAGTAGCTTACACATGGGCAGATATTTGCACTCTCCTGCCAATATGCTTCAGTCAGAACGGCTCTAGGCTTTCCACTTTGCAGAAGCAAACAGTGTTAGATTTTTCTCCTAAGACTTTCTTCAAAAAATATGTGTGAGAGGAGGATTTTGTGGGTTTTTAAATCATTAAGCAGGGCAGGATTTCTTGAATATGGGAATTATGCTTTTGACTGACATCCACTAAGACCAACCTTAACCAGGGTTAGTACTGGTTTGAATATAGAGATCTTGTGATTGGAGAGACATCAATTTGATAGGTGGACCACTCAGTGGATAAAGAACTGGCTGGGTGGCTGCACGCAAAGAGTTGTGGTCAACAGTTCAATGTCCAATTGGAGACCAGTAACAAGTGGTGTCCCTCAGGGGATCGGTGTTGGACCGGTCTTTTTTAACATCTTTGTCAGTGACATGGACAATGAGATTGAATGCACCCTCAGCAAGTTTGCCGATGACACCAAGCTGTGTGGTTCGGTTGATGCGCTGGAGGGAAGGAATGCCATTCAGAGGGACCTTGACATGCTTGTGAGGTGGGCTGATGCCAAACCTCATGAAGTTTAACCATGCCAAGTGCAAGGGTCCTACACCTGAGTCAGAGCAATCCCAGGCACAGCTACAGGTTGGGCAAAAAGGAAATTCAGTGCAGCCCTGTGGAGAAGGACTTGGGGGTGTTGGTAGATGAGAAAATGAAACATGAGCCAGCTTCAGTGTGAGCTTACAGCCCAGAAAGCCAACTGTATCCTGGGCTGCATCAAAAGGAGTGTGACCAGCAGGTCAAAGGAGGTGATCCTGCCCCTCTACCTCTGCTCTCATGAGACCTCACTTGGAGTATTGTGTGCAGTTCTGGTGTCCTCAACATAAAAAGGACATGGAACTGTTGGAACAAGTCCAGAGGAGGGGCCACGAGGATGATCAAGGGGGTTGGAGCACCTCCCATATGAAGACAGGCTGAGAAAGCTGGGGCTGTTCAGCCTGGAGAAGAGAAGGCTGCATGGAGACCTCATAGCAGCCTTCCAGTATCTGAAGGGGGCCTACAGGGATGCTGGTGAGGGACTATTCATTAGGGACTGTAGTGACAGGACAAAGGGTAATGGGTTAAAACTTAAACAGCAGAGGTTTAGATTGGATCTAAGGAAGAAATTCTTTACTGTTAGGGTGGTGAGGCACTGGAATGGGTTGCCCGGGGAGGTTGTGAGTGCTCCATCACTGGCAGTGTTCAAGGCCAGACTGGATGAAGCCTTGGGTGAGATGGTTTAGTGTGAGGTGTTCCTGCCGTGGCAGGGGGTTTGGAACTAGATAATCTTACGGTCCTTTCCAACCCTAACTATTCTATGAGTCTATGATTCTAAGGGAAGAAATCTGCTTAACTGTCTCAGAGTATAGCCATTGGCATTCGGGGAAAATATGATTTCTCTTTTCATTTTACTCTTTTGTCCACTCCTAACAGCTACTTGGGATGCTATCTCTTTCATGGACAACCCCTTGTCATGGGGAAAGAGCTTGCATGTCCTTGTGAGGTTGAGAGCTATGCTGGTGGTCCATATGCCTCTGGTAGGGTCTCCTATGCCAGACAGGTCCTCAACTGAAGGGTCAGACAAAGTGTGTCCATGGGCAGGATGGGCCTCACTAGTCTTTGGGCAAGCATCCTAGGAGAAGGACGACTCTAACTTCAAACCTGGGCAGATGGAGCTTGCTTAGCCCTGTAAGGCCATCCATCTAAAAGAAGGGTACTCTAATCAAACCTACAACCTGAGGACTTTGCTGCCACTGTCCAAGCTTGCTAGGCCCTGGCTGATAAACCTCAGGTGTAATGGGTGGGGCCAGTTTTGCACATGCTGTGCCTCACCTAAAAAATCCACTGCGCAGGCCCGAAGGGTTTACCCACACTTGCTCCCAAATCTTCATTCGTGAAGTCAAGCCATGATGATTGATGAAGATTAGGATGCTAAAATTCATCTGGACATTGGCTTCTGATACCAAAACTTGTTCAGCCACATTAAAATCTTAGTTATTAAAAATGTAAATAAATTTGTTGTTTATTTCACCCTTAGGTTTCAAAAATACGAACAACATGACTGTGAATATGCCATACCAATGTTTCATAAATGGGCAATTTATAAATGCTGATGATGGAAAAACATATGACACCATAAATCCAGCAGATGGATCAGTAAGTAATTTCTAAAGATTATCAATACCAATTTATTTCAATTTCTTTGCCTACTAAAAAATCTAAACCACTAACTCTGAATAGTGCTAATTTCAAAATGTACAGGACACATTAAACAAGCCCCTAGAAATAATGTGAAGTTTCAATTTACTTCTCACCTTGTATATTCTACAGTTTTTTTCCATTTCAGTCAAGCTGCACAGCAAAAAAAAACCCCTATTTCCAACTCAGCTATTACATGAATTTCCATACCCAGCTGTATGTTTTACTTTGATTTCATTCTTGTTTAGCTTTGCAAACAAAAAAATGCTGAAGTTTGGTTGCTAAAGAAGTTTTCTTGTAGGTTATTATATATATATTCTGACAGTCATCAACTTCAGTTTTTAGTTTACTTTTTTTCACAAGTCTCATGTCTTAGGGCAAGTGTGACTTCAAAATGTCCCTTTAAATTCCCAGTAAGAAAAATAACTTTTCAACAGAAAAATGCATACAGTTGCACATCAGTCCTCTGTGTCCGTGTAATTGCCATTTAATTATGAAGTAAACAAATTTTGCTGAAATCAATGCCACAAATATCATTGTTATCAGAAGTCAGACTCTGGTACCTTTCCTGAAACTCATTACAGAATGAAATAAAAGCAATAACAATTCTGTATTAGGATTTACAAGATGTGCATTTGTAGAACTCAATCATCATAAAATATGGTGTGTGTGTATAGTGGTTTATGGTAACAGAACTCCATTTCTAAGAAATGGAATATACTAAACATTTTAGCTTGTTTAGGTATCAGATCATTATGCCACATATGAAGACTTCCAACTTTTGTAATACCACAGTGATTTCATACGTGGAAAAGTGAGGGTGAAATCCAGTGGAATATCACAGCATCTTGCTGTGACAAAGAAGAAAGACCTGGAATCTGAGTCCCTGCAAATCCTGCCACATCAGTTGTGGTTGAAGTTTTTGCAGCTTAACTCTGCTTGTGAAAACTACTGGGATTGAGGATATTAAGTATTTGCTTATACCCAGTCAAGAAGTTTAGGAGGAAGGAGTATGAGTTCGCATCCCAGCCTTTCAGTTTGGGCTAACACAATGGTACCTTTGGACAGGTAATAGCCAGTGTATCTTCTGCTTCATGGCTGATGTTGACAAGGCAGTGGCAGCAGCAAAAGAGGCATTTGAAAATGGTGAATGGAGAAGAATGGATGCAAGGGAAAGAGGGCGACTCATGTACAGGTATGTGAAGGGCAGCTTGTATCTGTTTTGTTCCTCTGAAGAATTGTTCCGTACCTTTTCTAAGTATGATGGATATTCATAATCCCACTGTCAGAGGAATCAGACATCCAACCTAGACTGGTAGCTAAGGAAGAGGAGCAGGGGAGAATATGATTCCTGCAGTAGGGATACATGGGTCTATGTCCTGTTGTAGTCAATGCAGCAGAACATTTGTACATTAATATTTGAACATTTATAGAGCTGTAAGACTTTTTACTTTGTTTAATACTTCAGCTGTAAATTCTCCTCCCCTCTTTTACCATATCCTTATGACCCAAGTAGATGTAAAAGGAAGTATTAAAAAATCTTATGTTTCACAAAGCACTGCAGGTATCTTAGCAAAAGAGATTAAAAGCTATACTGAAAACTCTACTTGTCTCATAAGGTATGTGATGAGGCCTCAGAAAAAGGCCTGCAGGACTTGTAAAGAAGTTGAGTAGTCATTACAACAGCAAATGGGCAAGTCAGAACTCATATTAAAGTTTAATACAGTTGAACACATAAATCTTTCATGAGTGTGCACAGATTCAAAGCATATATGAACTTGGGTTTAATTTGTACTAAGAATGTGTATAAGTGCCTGAAAGTCTGTTAACTCTGCCCTGAGTAGAAACTGAGTAGTTCTTTGAACTACTGCTCTGTGTTTTACACTTGCAAGATCTGCAAGAATAACTGTTGGGCATATAGAAAATGTAAACTCCCCTACACTGCATAGATTATTCCTAGATTAAATCTCTTCTTTGCTTAGGTGACTGCGTCTCAGGGGTAGCTAATATGAGAGTGTTTATGTTGCAAACCATTCCCAGTATGAATAGTACCTCTTTCTGGTCAACCTTAATTCAAACAAGGCCCCTTTTTCTCTGGCCTCTGCTCAAACTAGAGATTTTGTGTGCTGAATCAAAGAGAAGGTTTGTACCATTAAAACCCCTAGCTCTACTACTTTGTCTCAAGGAGTCATTAATGGAAGATACTAAGCATGCATTAAATGGAACCTTCTCCTTTGTCCCTGACATGCTGTATCCATTCTTTTACACACTATTGCTGATGCCCTGACATGTAGCTGGGTCTCCAAGTTTAAACAGGTATTAAAGAGTAGTTTTCCACATCTCTGAAAATGCTTTAAACGGATAGAATATATATAATGGAAAAATAGGTTTCACACTCAGTTATGAATACTCTTTACAGGATGTGAAATGCACTTGGTTAAGCTCTTAAAATCACATGGGAGCATTGATTATATGCCTGAGTACCAAACACAGACAGAAGCTTAAGAAAAACATTGGTGCATCTGTTTCACTTCCATGTGAGAGATCCAAGACTGAATGTAAAAAATAATTCATGCAAACAGGCCTCTTTGCCTGAGCAGGGGATCGTTAAATTTGCAAGAGCTCCTCATGAGGGTATGTGCAGATATGTTTTTGAGACACTCAGCTATTAACTCAATGATATTTAATGCAGTCTTTCCTACACCTCACTGTGCTGCTTCATAAATCTAACAGATGGAGAACTTGAGGCTCAAGGAGACTGTGGAACAGATTTTCAAATGCACATAAAATTCAAGTTGATTACAGCTTTGGAGCTACATCTTTGGACATCTAGGTGCCTTTGAAGCACCTAGCATTCAAATATTTCAGTCCCAAGTTCAGACAATATAAAACAGCATTAGGAAGCTGGTTTCTCAAATCTTAAACCAAGATCCCAAATACTCCTTCCCGCTACTTTTGTTTAGCTGACATTTGTTATGTTACTGTGTATTTGCTTTCTAACCTACTAGTCTTATTTTCTATAATTGGCTCCTTGTAGTACACCAGGAAAGAAGTACAGTTGTTCTAATTACTATTTTATTGACAAACCCATAATTGAACAATCAACTAAGTTTTCACAGTTCATGTTATCATCCAGTGTCTACTATAGCCAATATGAAGACATCTGCAAGCTTAACAGGCAATTGTTCAAGCTCTTACTGACACAAATGAGCAATGGCTCCAGTGCTCCACGTCAAAATTCAGTAAAAATGCTATTTTAATTACCAAATTCCCATAACAAATATAATTTTAGGGCATCAATGGTTAGATGTAATTTCTTTTTGATGTGCATTTTTAACATTTTTATTAAAGACTTGCAGACCTGATGGAAGAACATCAAGAAGAATTAGCAACAATAGAGTCCATTGACTCAGGAGCTCTCTACACTTTAGCTTTGAAGACCCATGTTGGAATGTCTGTGCAAACATTCAGATACTTTGCTGGATGGTGTGACAAAATTCAGGCAAGTGAATCTGTAAGGGAAACAATCAATGTCAGTGTTTCTCTACCTTTTCTTTTTTTTCCGGATACAGTGCCAAAAAGCATTGTTAGCAAAAGTAATCAAGGAATCAAAAACAAAGCAAAAATAGAGTTTTACCTAAAATGATTTTCCCTAGCAATAAAAAAGGACAGTTTGTATCCAAATGGAGAATATGGAAAAGGACAGTTTGTATCCAAATGGAGAATATGGATTTAAAATGTGACTCTAAATGTGTAAGAAAATTGCTGAGGTGTCACAGTGGATCTGCATCCTTAGTCAGGTCTTAATTATTCATAGAGTAGAATGTCATTGTGGTCATCATGCAGATAAGTGCAGAGACTCATGAGCTATCCTACATTCTGACCAAGGCTGGTGAGTTTGCCTGGTGGTACAGCACATGGCACAGGTCCAACAGCTTTTCCTCAAGTATCTTTAAAATCCACAATCAAGGACATAATTCAGCTTCTTTTTGTTCATCAGACCCTCACGTTCTGTTCTTCCATACTTTTGTTATCTATGCATTTATTTCATCCCACTGAAAATCAGGAGTTGACTACAGTATGCATAGTAGGAAATCATACAGTACAAGCACCCCTGCCCCTTTCTCTGATGCAAAAATGCTTCTGGTTTTGAAGCCTACTCTGTGGCTTTCCAAAACATACTTACATGGCAAATATATTTGTAATAAAAATGATTAATAAGTACCAAGATTTGTCCGCCCTCTGTATTTTAGGGTGCTACAATTCCAATTAACCAGGCCCGTCCAAACCATAATCTAACATTCACCAAGAAAGAGCCCATTGGGTAAGTATAGCTTTTTATTTCTTAGTGACAGCCTTGACATACAGAGAAGACATTAAAAAGCTGCCATCAAAAATGTAATTTTTCACTGTTTTTCCCTGCCTTAAGTGTCTGTGCGATTGTTATCCCGTGGAATTACCCACTGATGATGCTTGCATGGAAGAGTGCAGCATGCTTGGCTGCAGGCAACACACTTGTACTCAAGCCAGCTCAGGTAAAACCAAAAAGGAACGTATAGGTGGCTCAGGTATTCCACTATTTGTTCAGGCAATCTAGCAATCTAGCCAGTTTCACCCATATGATCTGTCGTATGTACTCATAGGTTGCCCGTGTCATATGTTTTAAAGTGCATGTAAAATAATACAAAACACCTTGATGATACAGGGTAGTGATTATCTCAGTTCTGGTCTGATGCTACTCTCATTTTCAAGAATGAATTCTCTTCTGCAAGAAGCCATCACTTTTAATTTGTCAATAGTGTAAGATGAGTAGTGTATCAAAATTGAGATACATTGAAAGAAAAAGTTATCATCACACATTTAATTAAATAGGAGACTTACACTGAATGTTTCTATTTAGGTCACACCTCTGACTTCCTTGAAGTTTGCAGAACTGTCGGCTAAAGCTGGATTTCCTAAGGGTGTTATAAATATTCTGCCTGGTTCAGGTAAAACTTGAACTGATAATTTTTATGGGAAGAGTAGATCATGCTAAAACTGGTGAACTAGAATTTTACCTTTTTGAAGACCTACTAACTAAGCACTTGTGTCTTCACAGATAGTAGGCTTGCAAACTGCGTCATAGAGCAATGCCACATATTTCCAGAGCAGAATGGGAAATACCTGTTTGTCAGTTGGCTCTAGCTAGTGGTAGGGGCTGTCAGCCTCCTACACCCTGTACAAGGTCACATAAATAGCATGAACACTCTGAAAAACAATGTATTATAAAGAAACATGTTTTATTTAATTCTAAAAACTTCATTTTTTCTCTTAATCTTCTCGTCACTTGAAAGTATTTAAATGTAACTGTGAGACCTAGAGCAAGCTGGTAAGGTGCACTATACGTTAGTAATGGTCCAAACATGTTACCCAATGACACCATTTTCCTCTTTCCTTGAGAAAGGTGACAAAGTAACTATGTGGTAGGCTCTGTTATTAGATTACAAATTAGATTATTCCACCTACAGTGGAATATTAAGAAGGAAGCTCTTCAGTCCAGGCAGATGGGAGAATTTGGAGACACTAACGTGATCCAAGTTAACATAAGTGAGACTTTTCATAGTCATATGAATAAAGCTATAAATATAAATAAGGATGTGATATTGTACTTGACTGACATTTTGATAGCTCTTTCTGTGTTCCAGTGCTGCTGCTGCAGTAGTAAAGATATCTAGTACTGTCCATTTAAACCCCTTTCCTCACCCCAATAGGTGGTTTAGTGGGACAGCACCTGTCTGAACATCCTGATGTTCGCAAAGTTGGATTTACTGGTTCAACACCAACTGGTAAACAGATTATGAAGAGGTACTCTCAGCAAAAGATTCATAAATACACACTGCTCCGTCTAGTTATGAAGTATATTATTAGCTATATTGTGCATGTAGAAGTAATAGAAAAGTGTAATTACTTATGGCTGTTTATGTAGAATTCTACTATTGGAAAACAGAGGTTTATACATTTTCACTAGATATGGTTAAAAGGAAATAATGAAATCAGCTATATTAATGGGATTTTTATATAATTATGTATTTTTTTTACAGTGCAGCCACTAATCTGAAGAAAGTTTCTCTTGAACTTGGTGGCAAATCACCATTGATCATATTCAGTGACTGTGAACTTGACAGAGCTGTAAAAATGGTAATGTTACTTTGAAGTCAAATATATTCCAAGCCTTTGTGATGCATCTTCACAGTATTGCAATATTCTTCTTGCCAAAAAACTGCTGTAGGGAGGCCTTGCATGAAAAATCATGCAATCTGTCAGAAAACAGGCTCTTTTTCTGCAGGATTTTATTTAGGCATCACAGTAAAAACTGTTCATACTGCACCAAAAAGGTAGGGATCAGTACTACAAGAAATATACATTAGAAAATACAACATAACAGCGTATAGCTGCAAAGTATTTTCACTAGCCAAATTAACCTTATGCCTTTGTATCTGCCAGAAAACGATTTTGTAGGAGTTTCATTTGTCCTGCTTTTCTTTCCCTCACCTCCCTACCCCCTGGAAGAGCAATATCAGCTGTCAGATCTTGATAAATAAAAAAGAACAAACTGCATGAGATCTGAATTCACATTCTTGAAATAGAGTTAGGTAATGCTCACCCAGATATATGTGACTTTCAACACAAGCAGTATGGCTCAGTGGATTAGCAGTTTTATATTCTCTGGTGGTGCTGCCAGCCCTCTCCTCTGTGATGCTGCAGCAGGTGATTCTGTGGAATGCTGATGGAAATGAAAAGAGCAGTGCTAATGGGTTCATCCTGAGACATTTGTTTCTGTGGAAGTGTCTTTGCCAGTTCTAAGATTAGTCTGCTTGTTCCATTGTTGATGCCCCTTTACATAAAGCATTATGCTTTGAGGGTCACAAACACAGAATGTAACCCAAGGAACAGAATGAAAGGGAGAGTGAACAAAAGGATGCATATAAATATTAATGGGTTTTTTTCCCTGATCAGGGTATGGGAGCAGTATATTTCAACAAAGGAGAAAACTGCATTGCAGCTGGCAGGCTGTTTGTGGAAGAATCAATCCATGATGAATTTGTTAGCAAAGTGGTAAGTTATTGAAGGACTAAAGTTTATGCAGATAATTTATCATGGCACAAACTTCCACTATGATAGACACTTATTCTTTCATTAACAAGAATAAGCATTTATTCTTACTTTCAGTTGTTTAATTTCTCATTATTGCTTGTGATAGGCAATGCTCCTTCTCAGGAACCTCTTACAAGTTAAAAGGAAGGCACTGATGGGAGATATTTTCATCAGTAATGCACAGATAAGTGACACTGAAATAGATATTGCACCTCTGGTGATATTTCATATTTGACTATGAAAGTAAGATAAAAAGAATTACTGAACCTAATCAATGTGATTGAAGCCTGCTGTGAAGCCTAAAGAAAAGGCATATTGGAAGCACAGCTAGAATAAAATGAAGGTCATTATTAAAAATCCACTGTACTGATGAAGAATTCATTTATTAGCTCAAGAACAGGAAATCACTGTCATAATTCATTTACCACTGGTAAAACCTAGCGCTTTACATGCCTATCTTAATAGCAGAAGAGAATGAGTACATGAAAACAGCATCCAAAACTTTCAGAACATCACCCAACATAAGGCAAAGCCTCATTTTAGAAAGGGAGGAGCATTCCACCTTCTAAGAATCCAGCCCTTTTTTAGAGCCCAACTTCACAGCACAAAACCCAAAGCATCCCTCAATCACAGGTCATTTTACCAACTATTTGCTGTGTTGCATAACTTCATTTTAATTGGGTAACCTGTAGGTGGAAGAAATAAAAAAGATGAAAATTGGTGACCCACTCGATAGATCCACAGACCATGGTCCACAAAATCACAAGGCACATTTGGAGAAGCTGCTGCAGTATTGTGAAATTGGAGTAAAAGAAGGAGCCACTCTAGTGTATGGAGGAAGACAAGTTCATAGACCAGGTAAAATACTGTTCAGAGGTGTTTGGAACTTCTACACTTGAAACAAAAGCCATCATGATTGTCTCTGCTGCATTATGTGAAGTAGCAATATCATGGGAACAGTACCAGATAAGTCCAAGATACCACTTGAGAATAGGGTTTTCAGGTCTCATATTAAGAGAAGCTCTGCAACTGAAGCTTAACATATGAAATTGAACAGAATCTAGTCTGTACAAGAATCTTTTCCTCATCTATTCCTATTTCTTTGTGAGGCACTGAGGCTTTTTTTGCTCTATCCTTGAACTTTCATGTGCCATAAGTATATTAATTTAGATCACACTACCACTAAAGCTGACTGAGGAAACTGCTAGCAGAGTTTGTATAAGGTATTATTATCAACCCCTCTTTTTGCTATATAGATAACATGCATGGTAAGTTTAGTGGACAGGCAAGAAAGCACTGTTTTCTCATGGACATCTACCCTTTATCAAACATTTGCATCAGAATTTGAAAACGCTTGCATCCCTAAATAAAATGAAAGTGGAGATCCATACCTACACAAAATCAGTGTAACAAAACTAAACAGGAAGTCCTATGGAAGGGGCAGCATATATATAAAATCTCCGAAGTTGATTTTGCCCACTCAAAGTGGAATGCACTCACTCACCAAGATGTAGATGACCAGGATTGTTTGTGTATAACAGCGGGTCAGTTTTAGATTGCCAATGATGTGCTAGCTTTTGGACAGGTTCTTTGCCTCAGAATTTTCTTTACTTGAACATCTACAAATTTTAGGCAAAGTTCTTGCCCATCGCATAGTTTTCCTTGTTTGGAATATACTGATCTTAATGGCTATAGTCTATCTGCTGATAAGGTAACAAGAAAATCAGTGGCCTCTGTAGTATGCTGTAACCTTGTCTTCCTTTTGTCAGAAAGCATGTCACCTGGGCTGTGGCATACAGACCTTCTGGCCTGGCAGGGAACAGTTGTTGCTTTGCTCAATACAGGCCATTCTTTCATTCTTTTTCTGCTGTTTCTCTGGTGCTTACACACATGCATTCATACGTCATTCGCATCAATCTTGATATTTTCTGTTTGAAGTCTCAACTTATCTATGAGTGTGAAGTATGGAAAAGAGGTGGCCTGGACAGTAGGAACTGGGAAGCATTTTTGCCATGTTCGAATGATGCTCTGTCCTCTGTTTAGGTTTCTTCATGGAACCCACTGTATTCACGGATGTTGAAGACCATATGTATATTGCCCAGGAGGAGTCCTTTGGTCCTGTGATGGTCATCTCTAAATTTAAAAATGGGTATGTTTTCCTCCAGTTTACTGTTAGAAACTTTCTCATTTTCACCCTAAGTGTAGAAATGATAGCATACGTAGTACAATTTTGTTAAATCTTGTTAACACCAGCCTGGGTCCCTAGATCGGCTTCCAGCCAAATTCTGAGGAAATACCCTCTATAGTATCCTGCTCCACATCAATATAGAAATAATACTGTTAGCAATGTGTGACAGGATAGAATGCCAGTTCTTAAGTAAGCCTCAGTATTCAGAGAAACCTTTTTACTGACACTTACGTGGTAATTACAACAGCTTGATCAAATTAAAATGTGTATTTCTTACAGTGGAATCACTTATTTTTCTCTGTCACAAAAGACTACATTAGCATTGTGCATTGTGTAACACTGGCACATTACTGTTGCAAATGAAAATCCCTCTATATACTTTGTAGACTGCCAGTTTCAATAGCTTTCATTCCAAATCGTAGGAATTATTTTACACACAAGATGAGATTAAAACCCTATACAGAAACTTCATGTAACTATTTCCACTAGGTTTAATTTTCTATAGCTTGATAATGCAGTTAAGAACCAGTCACACAGATAACCCATCATATCCATAAACTATGCACGGAGATACAAATAGAAAATAGCACCCTAAAAGTGGCCTGGAAAGTTGTGGCTTGATGGAAGTCCAAGTTTCAGCATTTATTCTCCATTAAGTTGTAACACAGGACAAAATTTTAGCAAACTGATTTCATAAACTGATTCATGGCCAAGGTCAGTTTCCAAGTGGTTTTGTATTGCTCTTTAATCCCTAAACTGCACTGTAGCTGAGCAGTCAGTATGTGTCCTACAACTTTGACATTTCTTAGTGACATTTCTGAACCAGTCACATATAACATTGAGAGCTTTGTAAGTCTGGAGCAAGCGTGAGTTTCTGTAGATCTGTCATGTTAACACATTGATTAGTCCTTAGTATGTTGACTTTAGAAAAGATAACTGAGAAGACTGAGCATGAGAAAAGCTTCAATGACACTGAAGGTGGGAGGTTGCTAACACTTATATTGCCTAGCTGTAAATCAGGCATTTCCTTCCCTCACAGGGACGTCGATGGAGTGCTGCAACGGGCAAATAGCACAGAATATGGCTTAGCCTCAGGAGTTTTCACGAAAGACATAAGCAAAGCTCTCTACATCAGTGAAAAGCTAGAAGCTGGAACAGTTTTTATTAACACATACAACAAAACTGATGTGGCAGCCCCATTTGGTGGATTTAAGCAGTCTGGCTTTGGGAAAGATTTAGGTAAGTTGTTCTCTCCCTCCCTCATCTCTTATCTGACCTCACCTGTGTAGAGTCCACCTAATAAAATGTGAACTACAGATACATTTCCTGCATCTCCTACATGCCTCCAACTACAATAATCCTCTCCCATCCCTACAATATTCTGCCTCAATGACTCCGTTTCAGCCCTCCCTGTACATCTGTCCGATAATGCTACAGCACACAGAATATTCCCCTCCAACTCCTCTCAGAGCATTCATATTACAGCTTGTCCAGAACTATGTACAGGTTACAAAATGCTGCCAAGCAGCAAAGGTTATTGGCCAAAATCTTCATTTTCCTCAGAATAATAAATGAATGAATTCTTCTGAATTTCTAAATCCATGGGAAACTTTTATGCATTAAAATGTTATCAAAATCTGCCAACAGCCCTGAAGAAAGATGCATTTAAAAAAATCTTTTCAACACTAGCTTCAAAAAAAGTGAAGTTTCATCTTTCAATGAAACTTCGCAAGTCTGGACAGATCAGGCCTCACAGCAAAGAAAAACAACAAAAAATGTTCAGTGACGCAACGGATTTTTGCCTTTAGAATCTCTAGCAAGTATCCCATTTTCTGAAACCAAAATGAGTAATAGTATCAGGAAAAGAAAGACTACCAATTTCTACACAGCTTCTCTACCCAGAAACTGTAACATAGGCAAACCGAAGTTCATAAATTCAACTATGAGCCCCCAGTGGCTATCTAGAGACCACCGATGCTTCAGTCCCACCCAGGTGGCTGCTTGTTAAATTCCAGCTCCTTGTTCTTTCCACATCTGTTGGATTTGGCCTCTTCTTGTCAAACCAGTTCTGTAGATCTCAGTGGGAGGGTAAGTCAATGAGTTTCCATTGTTCCATAACGACTCTTATACTGGCTAACGCATTTTATTATTTTTCTTAATAATAATACAATTACAGTGACTGACAACATTTATTTAGCTGCTATGCTAACTGGTGACTATTGTGCTTGTATAGGTGAAGAAGCTCTTCATGAATATCTCAGAACCAAGCCATCACTGTGGAATATTAAAGTAACAGCTTCACTTGGAAAGTAAACATTCGGCAGAGTTTGTATCTTAAAGAAGCACTTAATGCCATGCCTAGGATAGGCCTTCTGCAGCGCTTGTAACAAAAAAAATCCAAGTAAAACCCATTCCATGGATAAGTTTCTATAGATCAAGGCCAAAATTTTAGTCTTGCTGGACAGATAAAGCATTTGGAAACTAACCTGAAGTTATTTAAATTATACAGCAGCAGTTAGCACAATCCCCCCCAAAATACCAAGTACACAGTTTAGTTTATTTTTAAAGTCCAAATGAGGAATGAATTCTTACATGCCTACTTCTTATTTGTGTGAACATATTTACACAATCATTTAAATCTTTAGTTACCAGGTTTTCTTTTGAACTAAAATACACTGATTATGCCATTTCTGTGATAATGAGTTTAAATTTTACAGGAGCAGCTGAACATTCTGCTCTGGGATTCTTCAGCAGTATAGAAAACCTTCGTGCCACAAGACGTAAACCATTGCAAGAAAGTGCACTTACTTTGATCTTTGTATAGTACATACAGAGTTCAACATTGGTGTTAAACTATGCATATCAAGCTGAAGTTACTGAAACTATTTTCTATCTTCTGTTGATATGGAATGTGTGATTCTGCCTGCAATTTGAAAGGTGGCTACATTAACAGATTAAAATCACTTTGTTCACATAGACTCTTACCACTGATTCTTACAGCATGATTATTACTTTTGTCTTTCACAATTTTGTGGGTTTGTTTGGGTTTTTTTTTCTGTCTACAAAATCCCTTGTAAAATGACTGAGTTAAGATGTTGGCTTTCAAGCTTCTTCAGTTTGAAGAAAATTTTCCATAGGGACCTCACCTAGCAAACTAAGCATACTAAGACCACTTGCCCTTCTAGGAGTGCAACTTCACTCAAAGCTTATCCTGATCTGTGGGCTTGCCATTTAAAGTAGCAGTCCCATTCTCTGATTCCCATCCTTTCTTCACTTATAACTTTTTGTGGTTTAACTAGTTAATCCCAGTAATTCAAGCCCCCTTTTCTATTTTAAGTCACAATTGTGAAAGAAAGACCAGAATCCTTGTTATTTCTTATCACAAATAATACAGAAACAGATAGCTTTAAGTATGGGATTCAAAGGAAATTCTCTAAATAACTGCAGGTTTCATGTCATGACATCAAGTTTAACATTTGAGGAAATACAATATAGAAAATTTTAATGGTGTATAGGATAAAAAGTTCCTTTAATAAACAAACAATGACATTCAGGAGCACAACAGATACTTCTGAAATGCAAACTGTTTTATGTTGTAAATACAACAGCCTAAATAACTGTATTTGATCAATCTGAGGTAAGTATGAATGAGACATACTTTCACTGATTTTTAGTTTTTACAACTGTTTCAAGCTAACCTAAGTATAGGCCAGCTGAAAATGTAGCTTTTTTTCTTCTGGCAGTGACAGAATGGAGAGGACATAAATGTGGCAGGGAAAATGGGGACACAAAAAGTGTAGCTTAAAGCAATTGTAATACCACAGCAGCAGACTTGACTGTTTAAGTACTGAGGGTATCCTACACTACAGCCACAAATGTTCCAGATAGGAGCTAGCAGACTACCTATAATGACAGGGACTTCAGTGCAGGCAAAAAAACGTAAATAATCCTTTGCTGACCTCTCTTTAGAGCCATGGCTGCCCTTACCCATGCCAGCTCACCTTGAAATACTCAGCTGTTGCTTTAGTGTTCAACAGTCACTGCCGTGAATGCAATGTAAACATACCTCTATCGCACTTCAAGATACTGGTTTAATATTGAAAGCATTGTGCATAACACTTTATGGGATATGGGATATAAAAACAAAGCTTTTTTTCTTAGTTAACTTTTCCCTGACCTTGAAGCAAAAACCTCTTCCAGCACACTACAAAAAATCTTCCTTCAACAACCTTTCTTCAACAAAGCAACAGAACAATAATTTTAACTTAACTAGCTCTAAGTGCCGCAAATGTTAGCTGCTTTCTTAGTCTAATCTGCTATGAAATTAACTTCCATGTTGCTCAATGAATAAAACTGTACTTAGTTCTTTAGAAATCCAGCCAGTCATGAGTGGATCCTAAATTGTCCACCACGTAAACTACGACATTTCACATGATTCTGAGGGACGCTACATCAGGAAACAAGGTGTTTTTAAGGGCCAAGTCTTCAAAGTAAGAAACATGATTTGGGGTTTCCGGTGAGTTTGGTTTGGTTAATTTATTTTTTTTTTTTTGTAAAATAAAATAGATTTACTCATTCACTTTGCTGTCCAGAATTTCTATTTTGCCTTTTTCTCTCTTTGTTTAGGAAACTTAATGTTGTCTATTGTCACTTCGCCAGCTATAGAGTCATCTTCAGATTCAGAGTCATCTTCTGAAGTTTAATATCTCTTCATCTGTATCAGAATCACTCAGTTCAACTACAGCCACATTCTGAGGAAAAAGACCTTAGTTAGCTCATTATACATTTCTATATCGCTTCAATCATTTGAGTAAAACATAAAGCGAACACATAAGAGATTAATACCATAAGAAAACCACAATCACAATTAGACTAACTTCTGAGTTCTCCTAGGATTATGGCAAATATTAACAGATCCTAAATATTTAAATTATAATTCATATTGCCCTTCAGCAAATACAAGGCCATTTCTTCAGCATATACCAGCACTGGACAACCTACCGCACGTAGGCTGGATACAACCTAGGAGAACTCTGAATCCAGCCAGTGGCCAACAAATTGTTCTGACAGCTCACACCCCAAACTCCAAGCTGCCTGTTTCTCTGCCTTTTTATCTTGCAGGTCTGCAGCTTGAAGGCATGTCAGGGACACGCACCTATCACATCACCTTCATATTAAGATTTTCTTACATGAGTTTGTGGCTGTAACACTTCAGTTAAAAACAGAAGGAAAACACTGATGTAAGGTAAATAAGACAAATACCAGCCATAAAGGATCACAGCACTAACAACTTTTCTAAACCCAAGATCTATAGTCAGTCCCTAAAAACACCTACAAAGCACAGCTGAAAACCAGTTATTACTCTTATAATAAAGCCTTCCAATATGCCTTACTACTCCTTTTATCTTGTCCAGTTTCTAAAATCACCCACAAGATATTTAGAATAAATTTGTGACATAATTTTGATTCAGAATTGTTGATCCAAATGTTGTCTTATTCTCACCTTAAACTACTTCATCCTCAGTCATTAAATTCTGGTAAGTGTGAAAACCAAGCAGTAAATTTAAACCAAAATAAGCTGTATCTATGTTTTGAATTTGCAGATCGTGGACTAAAATAGTAAAGACTTGGCTTTATCTATCAAATCAGCTCATTCTAAGATCAGATCATTATTTTAACCACATGTAATTTTATGAAATAAAATTTCAGTAATTATTTACCATTTCTATAACTTTTTCTGTTGCACTGTCTAGATTTTCAATATCAAACTGATGAGCTGGTGCTGTAATCATTTTTCTTCTTAGCTCATCATTTGCATGGGCCATCTGTGGTAAAAAGCTCTGTACTCGGTCCAAAACTGAAAAGAAATAATTATCACGTGCATATAAACAAACAGATGCACATTAGTTTATACAGTTATACCTCAGAAATATAAGCATTTAAACAGATTGCATTCAGCTGCTATTTCTAGTTGCCTATTAATTTAAACAGTATTCAATTTCCCAAGACATAAAACAGCAAGAGAGAAATGGTGTGGCCATCCGGGGTCAGGGAAAGTGATCATCCCTCTGTACTTACGGCTACTCCTCGGCATCCTCACTGTCCTGTAAGGCTGTGGCCTCCTTGCTGCTGCATTTTGATCTGATCAACAACGTTTCTTTCCAGACCTGGAAACAAACGAGTGTTTGAATGTTCACCTTCATCAGTCACAAATGTCACATTTTAACTGGTGAAGCTCACTACTGCTTTGCAGGTTCAACACAGAATTAGATAAATTCAAGGCAGCAGAGTTATAATGAGGCACTGCAAGGACTAAGCAGGAATATACCCTCTAGCATCCCTCCCCTTTAGGTGCAGACACAGGGCAGTTACAAGAATAGGGAGTACACAGTGCTTAAAACTAACAAGTTTAACAAGGCAAGGCTGGATGGGGCTGTGAGCAACCTGGTCTAGTGGAAGGTGCCCCTGCCCACAGCAAATGGGGTTGGAACTGCATGACCTTTAAGGTCCTTTCCAACCCAGACCACTTGGAGATTCTATTAAGTCCTCTGCAACTACCATCTACTACTGCAGTTCTTAGAAGGAAGAATACTGAGCTATGCAGACCACTGGCCTGACCCAGCAGGTCACTTCATATGGGCTTACGATTGTTTTTAGTCTTTGTCAAGATTTATTTAGTGACAGTTCCTAATGCACAAATAAACCACCTGTAACACCCCGCAGCAAACACAGTGAGGTAGCATCTAACATGTGCTACTTACACTGATTTCAACCCCTTCCCTCACGTGCGTGACTGTGGTGGCCATCAATGAAATCAGGCCAGAACAGTGGTGCTGACGACCTAAATTAACTGTTTCCAAGAATAGCGCCGTAAAAGCCAAACTATGTAGGGGAAAACGCTGCATTAGTCAAGACCTTACACCGTCTACTGACCCGTTGGCCTATTATCGTTAAATAAAGTGAAGGTTTATTTCCTTCTAACACTTCTTTATCCTCACAGAAACGCTGTTACCACTAAGGATACTCATTTAACGTGGTCTTTCACTGTATTCACTTCGTACCGCAGCAGCACTGCCTGGGAAAGGGGCTCTCCTTCGAAAACACGCCGCGTAAGGGAGCAAGCACCGGCACCCGGCCCGCCTCAGAAGGCCACCTCCTCGGGCTGCCCGCCGCTGGGGGAGGCCGATGCTCACCACAGGCCGAGCCGACCCCCCGATCCCCGGCTAAACCCTCCCCGATCGGTGCGTGTAGGGCTGGGGGGGAAGGAGCCCCGCAGCGCTGTGGTCCCGGCCAAGAGGCCTGCGGGGGACCCCAGTCAGAGTGGAGAGCGATGCTGACCCTCCCGGCCCGGCCCGCGCTCCCGCCGCCGCGGAGCCCGCTCACCTCCTCGGAGCCCCACGGCCAACAGCTCCCGAGAGGCAAGCCACGCCGCCATCCCCGCCATGCCCCAACACAACCGGAAACGGAGCCGGGCCGTGGGCCCGCCCCGCAGTGCCCTCTGGAGGGCGGGAGGAGCAAAAGCCGCCCCAAAAGCCACGGCGAGGATTTAGCGGCTCGTATGGGGCTCCACGGCGTTAGCGCCGCTCTTTACCGCGCCCGATAACCGGCTGTCGTGGTTTAAACCAAGTCCACGCAGCTCGTTCACTCACCCCCCCCCTTGCTCCCCCAACTCCCAGAGAGTTAGGAAGGAGAATCCAAACAATGTGGCCCCACGGCTTGAGATAAGCACAGTTTAATAGCTAAGGTATAACACAATCACTACTGCTACTACTACTACAAGTAATGATGATAAAGCCAATAACAAGTGAAGAGAATACAACACCTCACCAGCCACCGACCCATAACTCACCCCACCCTGCCCAACCGAGCACCAACCAATACCTCCTCCATCCCCCCAGAGAGCTCCCAGCCCTTCCGCTCTCTCCCGGTTACATCCTGGGTATGACGGTGCTATGGTATGGAATACCTCTTTGGCTAGCCTGGGTCAGGTGTCCTGTCTCTGCTTCCTCCCGGCCCTCCCCTCCTCCCTGGCAGAGCATGAGGCTCAGAAAAGGCCTTGAGCAAACCAAACACCAAGAGCAGTAACTCCAACATACTTGCTATCAGCAAACCGTTCCCAGCCTGAAAGTCAAAACACAGCACTGCACCAGCTACCAAGAAGGAGAAAAATGACTGCTACTGCTCAAAGCAGGACACTGGCACAGACACCTACAGTCACGTAAATACGGGGTTAATAATGC
Source organism: Melopsittacus undulatus (assembly GCF_012275295.1). NCBI lineage: Eukaryota > Metazoa > Chordata > Aves > Psittaciformes > Psittaculidae > Melopsittacus > Melopsittacus undulatus. The sequence continues at coordinate 15,831 of NW_022994448.1, read as the reverse complement.
AGAAATGAAAACAATTCACGGTACAAAGACAAAAAAAAGGGGAGGCAGTTAAAATCTTTACGGAACGATTTGGCATGAAAACTCCATCTCATCGCCCTGAGGAGAAAATGAAACCAAGCTTCAAGCAGGTAGCACTGCCTGAAGGCCTGCCAGCTGCTGCTCCTGTTTGAGAACCTTCCCGTTTTCACTGTCACAATTTGACAAACATACCTAAAATTAAATGTCAGGCCCTGAGGGGATTTCAGCTATCTCTTGGAAAAGCAGCTTGCACAAACCACCAAGTTCAGCTGACACCGGCCACCCTGTTGCTCAGGATTTGCTCTTCAGATTCTGCCCCTGTCTGCTTGTAATGTGAAACTGTGAAAGAGAACTGAACGCTTGATATGAGACGAGATGGGAAGTCCAAGCCAAAACAGAGAAAAAGTAGTAACCAGGTGGGCGGTGTTTATAAGCCCTCATTGCAGAACACAAGGGAAACAAACGAAAAACCAGATCCCAGTATCTTAGAATTAACAAATACAGGGTTAGACATTAGGAAGAAATTCTTCACCATAAGGTTGGTGAGACACTGGAACAGGCTGTGCAGAGAAGCCGGGCAGCCTCATCCCAAGCCCAGAGCAGCTGTGGCTGCCATGATCCCCGGCAGTGTTCAAGGCCAGGTTAACAGGGCTTTGAGCAACCTGGTCTAGTGGAAGGTGTCCCCTGCCCATGGCAGGGGGTTGGAAACTGGATGAGCATTAAGATCCCTTCCAACCCAACCTGTTTTGTGATTCTCGGAATACAGAGGAAACCTTCTGCAGGGCCTCAGGCAAGAGCCTACCCTCCTGTTTTCCCACCAGCCTGTCTCAAACCAGTGTCCTCTGTCACCTTCCTTTGGGATAATATTCCCTTGGGATGTACCAGGTCCATTCCACCAAATTTTCAACACGGTTTGCACCTTTCTACCCAACGGTGCTCCAGGATTTTGATTTTTCAAAAAAAAACTCCTGTTGCTAGCCATACTGACTGAAAGATCTTGAGGACTTTTTGGCCACGAAAGCAACTCCCGCTGAGTCAGCACACAGCCCAGAGTAACAGTGTGTGAACCTCAAATAATCTATTTCACCATGGGTATTATGTGATTTCGGTAGAGGGAGTGGCATAACAACCATCTAGGAACCTGTAATGGGGACTGATGAAATGATTGCCCAAGATCACCAGGCAAGGAATTGGAAAAGCCAGAAATAGTACCCTCAGGTGCTGTTCCCAAACATCAGCTGTACGGTCTAACCTACTGGCTGCAGCAGTGGTTATGATCTTTATCTGGTTTGCAGGGTGGCCCAACTACATATCCACATATGAGCACACCTGAAGCATGGATATGTGTGGCTGCTACCAGGGCAGGTGACAACAGTACCCATAGCCCAAATTCCCAACAAATGCAGACTTGAGGCACCATCTGCCACTGAATTAATAATGCAAAGGTTTGAGCTCTTTCATTCATTCCGTGCCATATTGACCCAAGAGTTTAAGATGATGCTGTGTATTTCGCTACAGTAGTGCAGATTGTTTTGGCCCCAGTCATAGATCTCAGAGATCTCCTCAGAGAGAAAGAGGAAGAAAAGAGAACTGGGATTTCTTGATAGTGACAGCAGCCAAGTCTACAGCATCTTTTTTCCTTTCTATAGACAAAACAAAAGACAGCTTGTGCAAGTCACCAAGTATTGGCCTGCCATGGAGTTAGATGCTGTGGGTATGTGTGGAAAAGCAGAGATTTAAGCATAGGTAAAAAACATTAGGAGATGTGCAAGAAGATGCCCCATTCCTAGCATTTTTCAAGGCCAGGTTTGACAGGGATTTGAGCAACCTGGTCTAGTGGAAGGTGTCCCTGACCATGGAACTACATGATTTTTAAGGTCCCTTCCAATGCAAACCATTGTGTGATATGATTCTAAAAAATGCTAGTAATTATAATAAATGCACAAGTTTAGCCAGCCTGACTATTTAAATGAATTGATATAAAGTGTGTCTCAAGACAAAGAGTTTTGAGGACTGATTAAAAGCACTCAGGAAGGCCTTGCCTCTGTGCTTAGTTTAATGCAGACAATTGTTGTCTACAGAGTCACTCACAGACTTATGCTAAAGCACTTGGTGCTGTGCACAGGGCACGCAGCCTAGCTGGGCAAGAACGAGAGAATATTTCAACTGACCCAAATACTGGAATCAGCCGGATTCCTTAGGAAGCTATTTTTAGCCAGCTGGCAGGAAAATGCCCTAGTGCTGACATTCTAGAGCCAGCACAAACCAGCGGCTCTGGCGCTAGGTCGCCACGAGAGCTTCTCCAACTGGAAGCGAAGGCGCCCGGTGGTGGCGGCGGCTGCTGCGCATCACCGGCCACATCATCGCGGGGGCCGCCCGCCCTCCAGCCGCTTCCGCGCCTGCTCAGTGGCGGCGGCTCTCACCTAGCTCCGGAGCTGTCACTGCCGCCGGGCTGCTCCCTCCCCACCGGAGAGATGGAGCGGGGACCCGGGGCCGCCGCCATCGCCCTCGCCCAGGTGAGGGGAAGGCGCGGCCTGAGGGGGGCGGTGGCGGTGGTAGAAGGGGAGAGGGGCTGGGGTGGGCTGGCGACCTGCCGTCCGGGGCGAGGGAGGCGGCGGCCGGGAAAGTTTCCTCCGGAGCGGCGGAGCTGCCGGGCGCCGCCCTGCGGGCGCTGCCCTGGCCCCGGTGCCCGAGGGGACCGACAGCCCCGGTGAGCGGTGCGGCTCACCCAGTCCCGCCCCAGGGCCCTGAGGAGCCCCTCGCAGCCTCTCTCTTACCACCCGTACCGCGCCGGTTTCTCTGCCCTCCGCAGATCCCCGCAGCCGTTTTTTAGCATCGTGCGCTGCTCCAGGTAGCCTGGACAATGAGCCTTTTCTTCGGCTTCGCTCTGTCTGCGCACCATCCGTCCCGCGTTTCCAGTGGCACTGATTCCCTGGCGCTCTGTACGTCCGTATGTGCTTGCCTCTCTCTTCCCACCTGGCATCCTAAAAGCAGGCCAGAATCTGTCACCACAGATGCGCTTGCGAGACAAGTGTGGAACTTGTACCCAAATAGCACACATACAGAATAACACCGTCATCTTTTCTTGTTTACAAGCATTTTTGTTTACAAGCACTGTAATTGACGTGCAGTGGTACGCTGATGCTCTTTTCATACTTCTCTGCCAAAGCACAGGAGCTGTTAGTGATTTCCTCTACTTTACTTTCTACTTTGTAGTTAATTCTCAATTAAGTTGAGATTGAGGTTGTGTCTCTAATTTCAGTGAAATGAAATTAATTCAATTTCAATTAATTTAATTTCAGTGAAAATTATAATTTCCTCCCCACCCACCCCATTGTCCAGGATGTGGTTGTGTGTCTTTCTCATTCATATGTGATCCTAGATTACAGAGCACACTGCCTTAGCCAGGCTCTGATAAGCAGAACATATACAATTAAATAGTTGTTTGGTCATAGTGTCAGGAACAAAAGAAAAAAGTCAGTTCATGAATCTTTTCTGGGTAGAGTCTTAGCAGGATTTGATAGACAACTAACATCTTAAGCTGTCCTCACTTTACCGGTTCAGTAATGCTGGTCAAAAAATGAGAGCAGGTGGGAGAACCTGTTTTGGCAGCATTCCCTACACAGACTGCCTTAAACAGGTTTTGAAACCAGAACCATAAATACTACAGTATCACTGGTAGACACTTCAGAAGTAGAAATAACAGTGTATCATTTTTCTTTTCAAATACCTCAGGATATTAGCCACAGAAAACAATGGGAAGTCTGTATCCTAGTGCCTGAGTTAATAAGCAATTCATCCCTCCTTGGTGATGACAGTGGAAACCCCTAATCAGGAGTCCAAAAAGTACAGTTAGGACCCATCCTGGTAAGTACCTCTTGGTTACTTAATCTAGAGGGCTGTATTACCTTATATTTCAAACCTTCCCACCTGCTTTTAATGGGTGGGATGTGATTTGCCTGGTATTTTTCATGTTGGTATTCCACTTGAGTGATTTTACAACGTGACCACATTTCACAGCTTTGCTGCCTCATTTCTGGCTCTGTTTTGGCCTCTTGTAATTGAGTTGCCTTAAAAGTGTATAGGCAAACCAAATCTTTTTCCTCCAGCTGCTTTTGTCTTCTTTGGGGCCAAAATCAAAAGCTGTTATGCTCAGGAAGTAGAATGCAGCAACCCCAACCTTGTCTGAAAACAGAGCCTGAGGCTGGCAGCTCTTTCAGTGTTTTATATTCAAGAAGGCAGCCAGAGGTTCTTTAATCTGTTGGGGTTTTTTTCTCCTTACTATTTTTCCTTCATTTCTTTTGCTACTGATATAACCCCCAACTGCCATACTATAAACTGCCATACTATAAACACAATGTTAACCAGTTTACTGCATTGTATTTAAGCAGTGGCATGTAATGCCCATGTATCTGCCTTGCATGGCACATTTGTTGAATTTCAGCGTGTTTTCCAGTCTTTAATGCTCAACATTAAGTACCTGGTATAAATAATCTTACCCCAGGGTGCCACCTCAGGTTGCAGATTCTATAATATGTTTAATTATAAAACAGTCTGTTTATGGTGCTGAGGTGGTATGATGGATCTTTCACTTTCGACTGATAAGTCCACTACAGCAATGTAAATGATTAGCCACAACTGAGATAAGGATGTCAGTGTGATACCGGGAATTGTATGTATACAACAGACAGTAGTGGGAAAGAAGCGTGCAGACCCCTGTATCACCCATGTAAAATTTAAAAGAAGCCCCCCCCACACACACACCTCACTTTTCAAACTTTACAGAACCTCAGAATTATTGAGATCAGAAGGGGTCTCAGTGTAGGGTGAAGCAGAAACAGGTTGCTGAGCGCTGTGTCCAGTTGGGTTTCAAATATTGCCAAGGATGGAGTCACTGTTTGGACCAGTATTGAAGCACTCTTACGGTAAAATAAATAAATGCATAATTAAAAAGCACATTTCTCTATGTTTAAATGTAATTTCCTCTGTTTCGGTTTGTATTCATTACTTTTCATCCTTGCATTGAAAAGAGTCTGGCTTCATCTTTGAAGACAGAAAAGAATCCAGCTTAATCTTTGCTTATTATGGCAAAATATTAAAGCTCAGTATTTCATTAATGTCTCATATTACTTTCCTGAATCCCTTTCCAAGGATTGTTCTTGTACTGAGATATGTTTTTTCAAAACAGGCATGTTTAAGCTATTGTATTTCATTATGGACTACCTAGCAGTGCAACATAGAGATTATTATTGCTTTAAAAGATTACCTGTAAAAAATACTTGTAGCTTTTAGGAAAAAATGGGATTTGACTATGGTCTTGATTCGCTTTGGATCCTGTGAAAGCACTCAATATTACTGACATAGGTCTTATCTTTTGATATTGTTAGCCAAATGGGAAGAAATCAGAAGATTAATATTCCTGGAGCTAGACATTGATAAATATTTGGTTTAGCCTGCCGTAGTATTGACTTTACAAGTTTCATACCCAATTCTTTCCCCTCCCCCTTTTTTGAGGGTTCTTAAAAAAAAAACCAAAAAAGGTGGTTTAATTACTAATTCTTTTAATGCTTTAAATAAATGATCAGCAGTCTAAGCACTGTATGATCAAATTTAGCTTTAGAATCCAGTCCCTTAATCGTTCTGATCGTAGATGTTCTTTAAACCCTGGGAAAGTTAGAAAGTATAGAAACATCATCTTCTTCCCATGCTCTTGCCAACATTGCTTCAGACACACCCATGATTCAGTTCTCAATTGTTTGGTTAATAATGAAGACCGTTCTTGCTGCCTCTTCCTGAACAGTTGCATTTTCTTTGTTGTGTTCATCTTTCTCAGATGAATCAAGATCAACAAAGCAACCAAAGGTGATGGATGGAAAAATGTGATAATGATCAGGTGTTCAGTTTCATAGCTGAAGCATCTGAGGTTTTGCTAAAGCAGCTATCCATTTCCAAAAGTCAGCATCTCTTTCAGCTCATGGTTCTGTTTTCCACAACATCTGTTTCTGCCTGTCTCTTTCACTCATTGTATATATTGTCTCCATGTGTATGTTTTTAAACTGCTGTGTACATCAGTTGTATAAATCATTATGGTAAAATTGGTTTTGTTATTTGTTGCATTGCTAAGTGTCTTCTCAGGAGCACCTCTTTGCAGGACTGTTTGTTTACGCTTGTGTATGCTTGCAGAATTGAGAGAGAGAGAGGTGAATAATACACAGTAATTGTTATGTGATATAAAATGCATGAAGGAAAAGAAGAAAACTATTAAAAGTAGTTACTTAGACAACAATAAAGGAATCTGGGCTTAGGTTCTTATTTTGTTTGTAGGGACAAGATGTCCTTTCACTTCATATATAACATGCCAGGTATGATAAATTTGAGGCTGCTTCTTGGCTTCTCAAAGGATCTTTGTCTCTTTTCTTTTTTTTTTAGTACTTCATCTTTCTCTGTAACCGCCTGGTTGTACAGCAGGAAACCAGATTCATTTATCTTCCTACAGAATGCACATGGCAGGGGGGGTTGGAAGTAGATGATCTTAAGGTCCTTTCTAACCCTAACTATTCTATGATTCTATGGATTTTTGAGATTTTTACCACCTTTTCTTCATAGGAGTTACTCAAGTAACTCAAGAGCTTGGTTCTTTAGCTGGCCATATCTTTTCTAGACAGCACAATAAAATCAGCATTGTTCTTGTCAATAACAAAGTTTCTTAGGAAGTTCTTGTCCCTGAGATCATGCTGTTCCTTAGATGGTTTACTGCATTCTGTAGGTAGATTCCCCTCCCCCCACAGAGTTACAGCAATATTAGAATCCTGTAACTCAGGATTATTGCATCAGATGACATTTGGGAAATTATCTTTGTTGGAACAGGGTTTTAGAAATGAATAGTTACATTCAGAAGGCTTTGTAGTTATCTCGTCCTCTATGCTCTGAAGAAGTAATTATTCTTCACTGTATAATATAGTTTTCAATTTCTCTTCTTAAATTCTCATTTTCCAACATCTATCATTAGTTCACTTTTTGTCATTATAAGTCTTTTTGGTAGGAAAAACCTAAATGGCTCTCATCCAAACTGCTTTGTACTATTTCAACTGTTAGCTGTCCATGCCAGCCTCATCCTCCCTTTGTAACTTGCTAGTTGACTGGATCATTTTTTCTGTTGCTCTTTTTTTCCCCTTTTATTTGTTAACACTTTTTCATATTAAATGAAACCAAATCTTCCCAAAAGATTTGGTTCTTAAAAAATAAAGTAGTAAAATGTAAAAGGAGAAAAAGCCATGTGTTAGAGAGATATGCATCATTAACCCAAATATTTTTGGCCAGAGTTCCAGACCAGTGAGTAATTTCCATGAGTCACTGGTCTAGCACTCTGGTGATGTGACTGGAGGACATGTTGGAGAAACCACAATGAGAGCAGACTCTGCCTTGTTAAAGCTATTGGAAAATGTTCTCAATGTATTTCCCTGCAAGTGAAATAAAATCCTTCATTTGTTACTCCTCTCCTCAAAAAAAATAACACTGCCCCTCCCCCCCCAAAAAAAAGCAGTTGAGGATGCTGTGGGTCTCACTGCGTGTCTTTCATCATAGACACTTTTATGCCTTAATTGTACACCCCCATATTTGAAGTCCATCATGCCATTTCTATAATCTGAATGTTTCTTGTGACCAACTGAAGCTCAGTCAGCAGATCTACAGCTTTTTCCTCTGCAAGCTTCCTAAGTAGGTGGCACTTCCTATTGTCGTAAATCATTTGGCAGCCTCTGCCACCCTAGGCTATACCCTTCCTGAAAGCTGAATTTTCCTCAGCTTCCATGAACTTCTTTCTATTCATCTTAATCCTTCAATTCTATAAAGCTCTTTGCTTTTTGTCTTGGAAGTTGATAATACGTTGATAATTTAATGATATATCTTCTTCTGATTTTCTTGTTTTTACATACCATTTCTTTTCTTTTACATAGATAGTGCCACCATTGGGTCAGGAAAAAACGAACTTGCCTCGTTGCTCTGTCTTTCTGTAGCACTTAACAGAGCACCATTTTGGCCTGTGGTTAGAGCTCCTCTGGGATAGCAGCAAAAATTGTTTTGTTATTCCCAATTAAAGTGTGTGGAAACCAGAATTGAAGCCTAGGAGGTTTTGTGCACTTATGCTAAAAGGTTCAACATAGCACAATCTGTTACAGAACAGCAAAAGATACTGCAGGAATCTTGCTTAGTTAAATTCCTCTGTTGGTCTTGTGGAAAAAAAATGCTTTTTCTTGCAAAACTTGATTTCTTTCTCAGTGAAGCAATGAACTCCATTGTAACTTTAAAGACATTTGTTTCTTGGTCAGAGGTCCTTGAGTAAAGCAATTGGTAGATGGAAAAATCTTCATACTGTGTCTGAGTCATCTCCTCACTCAAAAAAACCAAACCAGGTAATTCTGTGAGCAGCAGGACTTTTGAAATTGACTTACCATATATATGAGTGAATTATCCTGACACAATATTTGAAGATGCCTTACAGCAATGACACAATCTGATTCTCTTATAAGGCTGTTAGTTACTAAAATCTTTGATGTCTCTACTCTCTGTCAAATCTATCTTGGATATATCCAGAAATCCAACCCTAAACTATTCTATGATTCTGTGACTTAAAATATACTGAAACACAGGGAGGAAAAGTATAGGGATCACAACATAAACAGTATGATCTTAGGGCCCAATTTTCTTAGGAGGCATAGATTTAAAATCCTCCAAGCCTGAACTATTTTTATTTCCTACAGTCTGTAAAAATATGCTTCGCAGCTTTGCATAGATACAGTGTCTTGGGCCTTGTGGAATTGTGTTATCCCATATCATGCTGGTGTAGTCTGTCTGACCTTTGTTTCTGTGTTTATGCCAATCATTTACTTGTATTCAAGAAGTCAAGTAATAAATACCAAAGTCAGCAAGGCTTCAAGTCAAATTAAGACTGTTAGTTTTTAAGTTACCATAACTATTATCACACCATGAAAATTGAAATTCCTATTGGAAGGTAAAGTGTCTTCTGATGGAAATGTCAAATGACGTGAGACTGCCAATATATCCTTGCTAAATTTTCTACCACAGTGGCAATTTCAAAGTAGAAACAAATGCACATTAAATGACATGAAACAGAAGATAAAAGAGTGTATCTGTATGATTTGCAGAAAGCAAACAAAACTGACCACATCTAGTGCTAATATTGATCTAATAATTATATTTTAGTGTTTACTAGACCTCATAATAACCAATATTTCAGGAAATGTCTGCAACCTACACCTCATACAAAATGAAATTAAACTAAGGTTTTAAACACCTTTATTTTAATTATCTTAAGTCCTAACCCTTTTCTAGGTTTAATTAAATTCTAATATGCCATATATATGAATACCGTACTGTGGGCTAATTTTTATATTAGGCTAATTTAAGCTATTTTAGACTGATTGGTCTGAATTTCATTACTGTCTTCTTTCCCTGATGTGGCATTTTAAGAAAAAATTCTTCAGTTTTATTATGTATATAACAGCTTTTTATATATAATAACATACATCCATGCATACATAATTTGTGTGTTTGCTTCAGAGAAAAATCAGTTGTTAGGATTTTAAATTGTCATGCTTTGAATTGTACATACCAATATTGATTTGTCATCTTTTTATTTGGATGGAGGGCAGGGACTGTCAACATATGAGACTTTTGACACCCAGGATATTGCTTTGGATTTATCACCTCTGATAGTAATTTTAAACTAGTATGTCTTTTTCTTTACTTTTTTTCTGGGCTTCTTTCCATTAGCATAGAGTGGGAGAAACAACAGTGGCCTCACAGTGCATCATGTGCATTTCATTTGTCCGTACCGTTACTCTTTGCAGAAATACTTTTCTCTTGTGACCTGCTGCCTTCAAGGCTGCTGCAAGTCTAGAGCTACACATGGTATCTGCCTGAAGACTTCGACTTCCTGGGCTTCAAAAAGGGAAAAGCCAGGCCCTCATCAATTCACCTAAGTTCACACTGCTGTGTCTTTCTTTCACTGGGAAGAACACCATTTTGTGAAACTTCCTCACCCACCAGCTTTCCCTTTTTACTTCTCATTTCTTCAATTTAGGCAGTTAGACGTTGGAGGATATTGGCATTTCTACAAATAATTTGCTTTGGAAAGATACTGAGTGATCAGAAAAATTGAATCAGCATCTCATATCTTCTGTAGAGTTAAAATATTATAAAGCCTGAATATATGTTTCTTACTTTTTTGCAGATCCAGTCTTGCTTATGAATTGCTGAAGATCTGAGATCAATGAAAAAACATCTTTGCATGAAAAAAAGAATCCTTTGCTCTTTTTGTTTTAAAATCACCAGACATGGCACTTAGTGACTCACCTACAAGATTTCTTCACTGACATCTGAAGAACAAAGTGCTTTTCAACCTGTACTTCTGTAGCACTATTGACTAACTGTAAAGGCAGATCTACCATCTCCAAAACAAACCACAAAATTCATGACAGAGAACGTTTTGTAAACTGGACCATAAACCTTAATACAATTCAGTCTGATAAATTTTTGAAGCTCCTTTTGAGTATGGTTCCTGTTGTTTACCAAGTAAACCAGGATGAAAGACACAAGAAAGTAAATGGTGTCTGGCAAGATGGATTACAACCGGCAGGACACAATTTTAATGTTAGGTCTGAACAACACACAGAATACCATCACTTCTCCGACCCAAGTTTTCATGGTAGCAATGGACACAGCCCATCTAGCTGTAGCCCTAAGTATGATGATTTTACCAGTTACAATTACTGTGATGGAATGGGTGCTTCGGAAACAGATGCCATGTTGCAGGAAGACAAGCTATCTACTGACAGTAATGAAGATATCATCATGGAAGGAAGTACAAAACAACCCAAAGAATCTAGTAGTATTATGGCATTACAGATACTCGTACCTTTTTTGCTAGCAGGATTTGGAACTGTTTCGGCTGGCATGGTTTTAGATATTGTACAGGTTGGTATTTGCTTTGAAATATTTGTTTCAACAGGTAGTCTGTGATGTGTATAATTCTAATACATGATACTGCAGATGTTTACAATATTGAGGAGTAATTAGGTCTGTGTATGGTTTTGCTGCTATGAGCGCCTTTCTCCTAAACCGCATCTTAACAAGTTCCAGTGTTTGATTTGGAGCCATTCCAGTCTTGGTAAGTATCCTTGCTTAGTCACAGTGAGCTGGTGAACAAAACCATTACCTTCTGCTTGAACTAAGGATAGAAATATGGTAATGGCTCAAAATTCTGTTGACACAAATAAATGTAAACATAATGGGAGCTGTAAGTAACTGTGATGCTTCAATACATAGGAGTGTAAAAAGTCTGAAGAGTGTATTACAGTATCTCATCTCCTTGAGTGCTTCAAGTCTATGCAATTTCGGTAATACTATGTAGATTTAGTCCATGATAATGCATATGGTGTACAAAAATGTGCATTACATTTGTATGTTATATGAAATTGGTATTAAGTGATTTACATATGTTTTAAATATTCAGGTGTATATAAGTGAGCTCTTTGTAAAACATTAGGTATATTGCAAGCTATTACAAACATCAGTGGTGTCAACAGGACTGCAAAATGATGTCCACCTTGAAATACAGTTGTAGTAGGTCCAGAGAAGCCAGATTATCTTGGTTTGTGGTAGCAGATTTAGCTGGTGATGGTTATTCAGGGTAAGATAGAACTTTCTCTCAAATTTAGTTTTAATGAAGTTTAATATTTTTAAAACTTGTTTTGGAGTATGATAACAGTAAGACTCTACTGATATTGACCATTTTTAGGTCTGGTTTCTAGTTTAACACAGTTGTAGATGTCTGTAGAAATATGGATTATAATCAGTGGATTTAAAAGTAACAGTTGGCTATGAAATAATTCTCTGTGCAGTTATACTTGAAGAAAATTCTGGCGACAGTAACAGTTCAGAAAGGTTTATTGGACTAGCTCATTTTCTTGCCTTCTCTTTGCCTTTTGAAGGCTCAATTGACTTTTAGTTTTTACCTAACTTTTTTAGAAAACTGAAATTTCTTATAAATGCAAACCTCATGATTCTCTCTTCCTGTATTCACAGCAAATTACTTAAAAATATGAAATAACCACAGTATTCAAACTGAAAGAGAAATTATTCTGTTTTTTTTCTTTTGCTTCATTCAGCTTTAGGGTTTTATTTAGCTACATTTAAAGAGTTTACAAAGTTACAGATGGGTAAGAGGTGAATATCTTTGTCACTCAAAATCCTGAGAGAGCGAGGAAAGCTTGAACTTCAGTCAGTTGTAGTGAAATGAACTTTTATACGCCAAGAAAAAGGAAAATAAAAATTGACATGCAAACTTTACTGCTTCCTCACACTGTTTTACACCAGTCTTATGCTTTGTTCATTTGCATATTACCAGTGTATTCTTCTTACAAATGCTTTGTTTGTACTTAGTTAATGAAAGATTTACTGTGTGACACAGCATAATGATCAAGGAAAAGAGGCAGTTGTGCTACTGCCACTACTGGCTTCAAACCAAATTTCGCTTTCTCTGCCCTTCCCTTACGGGAATGTGTTTGTATAGCTGGTTTTTGAGTTGGGCTGGGATAGATCTTCATTTGTCCTTCAGTATTACTTTTAATCTTTATTGGTGTCCAGTCCAGCTCACCATGAATGAGAGAGATGTGACACAAAGGCAAGAATAAAGTGTCAGTGCCACCTTTTTTCACTTCAAAGTAATCACTAAACGGTGATGTTAGTGAAGCAGGCTTTTGCAATGTGACATAACATGTTTTGAAAATGAAAACATGAAGACAATAACACATGCTGAGCTGTTGTTTACAAACCATTTCATGGAAGTTCTTTCCCAGTGGTAAATAGATATGTAACTTCACATAGGGGTACTTTTCAGATCTTGTTTACATTTGAGAACTGAATCCTTTTATTTTAATTAAAATAATCATAGAATCATGGTTTAGGTTGGAAAGGACCTTAAGATCATAGAATCATAGAATAGTTAGGGTTGGAAAGAACCTTAAGATCATCTAGTTCCAACCCCCCTGCCATGGGCAGGGACACCTCCCTCTGCCATGGGCAGGGAAATAATAACTTAAATGATTGGAAATCCCTGAATACAAAGACAATTTACATTTTTGTTTAGCTGAAGTTGGTAATTGATTGCAAATTAAATACGTGGATCAACAAACATACAAAATAGCACAGCATTTCAGTGCTGAGGAGTCAGCACACAAAAAAATTAAAGATGAGCTTATGTTATAAAATCTGCCTTTTGGATTCTTCTGTATTCTTCTAAATTTTACTGTTAGAAGGAAAAGAATAAAGATCAGCTTTTTTCACTTACAGGCTTTGTTCACTTTGCAACTAATTCCATGCTGGTTTTGTGTGAGGTTTCTACTCGGAAGGGAAAAGATGAAACTATTATTGTAAATTAGGAGCAGAATTCAAGAGCAGTCATAGTACCTGGTACTATTTTAAAGTCATCAAAACCCTGAACTTTTAATTAATGACAGCTAAAGGCCAAATTTTGTATCTCTTCCTTTTGATATTCTCATCTTTGAAGTAGTAATATACAGTCATGAATCTGTTTTCTCTAAATAGGTAACAGTTCTGGCTTTAGACATTGAGGTCTAATGTAAAAAGATTGATTTCTTTATTTTAGAGGATTAAGTTATGAGCTACTGAAGTTTTTGAATATTTTGCAGATGGTCTAATTTCTCGATTTGATGTTTCCCACTGTATCCTTTATACAGCATTGGGATGTATTCAAGAATGTTACTGAAGTTTTTATCTTGGTTCCTGCACTTCTTGGTCTCAAAGGAAATTTGGAAATGACATTGGCATCCCGACTGTCAACGGCTGTAAGTAACTTTCTCTCCTCTTTGCTCTTCAGATATATGTTGTAAAATATTTTGACAGAAAAACAAACTCATTTATAACACATAAACATAAACATTTTATGCTTATGGCTTAATCTGGCTGTTGGGAAGGCTCTTTAAATCTGTTATTAAATTGACAGAGTTAAAAAGTTGACCCTCTTCTAATTTCCACACATCAAAATTTTACTTCTTCAAGTCTTCTCTTAGTCATCATTCAGAACAGATAAAGTAGCTTTTTCAGATTAAGATGTGTGTTCTGAAAGGTTGATAGGTCTCTTTGGCCTTGAGGGGCTTTAAATAGGCTAATAAAATGGGCATATTTTGAACACATTTTTCTAAAGCCAACTTGTGTGCCATGAAAATAAAGCATTGCTTACATTGCTATTCCAGACATTTGCTGATCAAACGGTAAGAAACTCTCTTGTGGCTTTCTGTTTAAATAATTTTACTCCCTTTTTGTTGTGATGAGTTTTTTTGGGGGGTCTGCTAATTATTTGTGGGTTTTTTTTCAACACTGTAACATAGCATAACTGCTTTTTTTTCTCTTCTTTCTTATGTATTTATCATAGTTCTACTCTGTGTCTCAGGGGATGTGCCATCCCTTAATTTTTCTAGTCCGAGCAAACCAGATTACCTTACCATATATCTCCTGTGTTTGCATTAATGTTCTAATAACATGGTTAAACCACTTCTGGTACTGGAACTGTATCTCTGGAAGACAATGCTTAATGCAGTGTTTCTCCTTTGTAAGATATTTTTTCCATACTTTAGCAAAGCCCCCACTCTCTGCCTGTTCCTGCCTGATTCACTCTTTCTAGAAAAGGTTTGGTTGAAGGTGTATATATAACTCCAGATGAGACCTTACTATGGCTTTGTAGAATAGCACAACCCTATTTCTCTCAAAAACTGCTCTTGAAATTTGGTAGGTTTGTATGTACTTATTTGCCTAGCAGTGTCAGACATAGACCTCACAGTCACTTTGTGATTAATGGCTGTGTCCTAGCATTTCTCCTTTTTGTGTTATTTCCAGCTGTCAATGCCATCTTCTGCAAGAAATATTATTAGTCCATAAGTGCATGACCTTTTATTTCTACTGTTGAATTTCATCTGCTTTCATTGCTGCAATCCTCAAGGACATTCAGGTTTTGTACACTATTACAATGTTTCATATTGACAAGGTCTCTCAGTTTTCTGTCATTAATAAATGTCATTGCCACATTATATTGAGTTATTGTCCAAATGCACACTGTGATGGACATAGCTTTAGAAGTCCTATGAAGGTTTGCTTGTGTCATGCCCATTATAGAAATCAATTAGTTTTGTCCCATATCCATTCCTTCATACATAAGAATTGACATGATTTGTTGTATCTTTATCGATGGCAGCCTTAGCTCTTCAATCTTATTTTCTGTATGATACTTTTCTGAGTATTCTTACCGTTTCTTAAGAGTATTTTGTGTTTAAACCTTACTGCCTTTACTGTCAGACATGGATACTTTTGGTTTTTACCTTACTTTTTCTGTTGTTGACCTGTTACTTAATTCGTTCATGTCTGGTACAGTTCGTGGCCTGAGGATTGAAAGTGCTTGTGTTGCATAGTGAAAAATCCACCAAGTCCAAGATCTGCCTTACTGAAGGCTTAAAAAAGAGGGTCAGAATCAGTTCCACCACTTCTGCTTCAGTTAATAGGATCTTTAATTCTTCGTCTTAATTGAGCTTAAGACCTTTGACAGATCATGACTCCAGAACTTCTCTGGGCCAGTCAGTGGCTGATTTCCCATCCTCACCAATGCCATCTCTTTTGTGAACCTCACAGCATTAAGGAAACATTTTGAAAAGAGTCATGCTGACTTTTTTTTGCTCTGGGAATCCTGACTTCAGTTTTCTTACCCATCAACTGTTACCAAAG